>NC_142392.1:28027469-28199135 GCF_059441095.1 Idiotropiscis lumnitzeri | reverse complement strand
TAACAGCACGTTCTGGGTCTCCTCTAGTTTGTTGTTGCACATCGCTTTCGTCATATGACACGATTTTGATGAAAAAAGTGTCACTTAGGTCATCACTATCATCTGTGTCTTCCTGCACGGTGTGCACTTTCTTCTTGGTGTTGCACATCTTAGCATAGTGATTTTGCTTTTTACACTTAGCACATGTTCTCCCAAATGCAGGACACCGTTTTGGCTCATGCATTTCTCCACACTTTTTACAGCTGAATGGAGCTTGATCATTTTCATTGTTTTTGGTCTTTTTCTTGAATCGCAGTTTACCTTTCCTCGTCACTTCCTTCACGGACTCTGTTTTTTCATAAGATGGCGCTGCTTGGAAAGTTAGCACGTGCTGCTTTGCTAGCTTGTTAGCTTGGCAAGTCTTTATTGCACTTTCCAATGTTGGGTCGGCTTCCCTCAACAGCGTCTCTCTTAGTTTCTTTTCGTTCGTCCCGAACACAGTCTGATCCCTTATCATTGAGTTTTTCAGATCACCAAAGTTACAAGACTTAGCTTTAATTTTGAGATCAGTGGGGAAATTGTCAAAGGACCAACCGGGCTGTTGGAGTCTTGAAGGAAACACGTATCTCTCATAAGTTCCGTTTTTCTTAGCTAGACAGTGTTCATCAAATTTTTGTAGGACCTTTTCAAACTTGTCTTTATCTTCGGGTTCATTGAATACCTCGATGGCCTCGGCTCCGGCATTGGTTCGCAAAAGGGCTAGTTTTCTTTCGTCCGTCCTGTTTCCGACTCCCACGGCAGCAAGGGAGAGCTGGAATTGTTGCTTGAAAGCCGTACATAATTTCAACAGGAGGTTCTACTGTCAGACCCAAAGTGTATCCTCAACCTGAGCTTCATTCTGTCTTAACTGGGGCCGGTCTGTCATCACTACCAGCAGGTGTACAACGTGAAACTATTCCAACAATACAGAGTGACCAAGCTTCACCAACAACCGATAGTACATCTGATCGTTTGCTTACAGCACTGGAGAAGCAAAATGAAATTACATCTTCACTTTTCAAGCAACAATCACTTTTGCTGTACAGGATAATGTAAATGGCAGTCAATTTAAAACTGAACAAAGGTTAGACTGCTAGGAGCCACTTTTGTGATCCTGGCATGGAAGTCCATTGTTTCAGAGGGGTCTCGTTCACACCTCCTGTGGTGCAGCTGTGATCTAATCTTCCTGCATTCCTCTCCTGAGTGTCTGGTCATTAGCATGGTCTAAACTTCAGTTACACTTAAAGGATTTCATACTTTTGACTATTAAAGGAATATAAGAGTTTGAGCTTAACATAGTTCATTAGATGTTGGTGCATCCAATGTATGAAAATGTGATATTGTAAAATGCTGAGAGTGTGACTGGTGGCGCGAAACTGGTTGCGGGGGTTGTGCATGAATGGAATGTTTTAGAAGCAGATGGTGCTGAGCGAGACGAGATGACTCCGGGACCAGTGGACGAAGGAGAGGCCATCGGGGGATAGCACAAGCAGGAGGAGTCGCCACGGGATTCGGCGGGAGGAGAAAGACCAATGAGAGCGAGCTAAAGTTAACTGCAATACACATAGCCAATAGAATCATGCCAGGATGCCTTTGTCTGTGCCATTTGCATGTTGTATAGTATGAATCAGTACTGGGCAACTCAGAGGTAGAACACATTCGCTGGTGGCAAGAGAGGTGTAGAGTTGTATTGAGAGGGACTCGAGATCCAGGTGCCATGTAGAAAATCTGTATTGGGAATAAATCCACTTTGTGCGTGAAAATGCCGGCTTCCTGATACCTTTCTATTGCAGAACGAGCGCGCATATTGTTGGATGAGTGAGAGTTGGGTAAGGTCGCAAATTGGAGTCAGATTACTAATTTGAGTTTACATTGGGTTAAAGTTAAATTCTAACATTGATATAAAGATAAATTCCAACAATTTATGGTGACGCCGACGGGATGCATGAGAGGTAATAGAAGTCTGGGACTTCAAAGAGAGTCTGGGACTCTAAGAAAAGAAAGGAAGTCTGGGACTTCAAGAGTCTGGGGCTCAAAGGAAGCCTGGGGCTTCAGGAAAAACCACAAGAGTCTGGGCCTGGGGCCCACGTCCACACCAGGTGACGACCTGATAAAGAATAAAGGAGCCGCACATCCGACCGGCCTTCCTCTTGGGCCCACAGTGACATAAGGTAAGCAGATCCTTTTCAAATTCTGCATATTGGCAACGCTAAATTATAAGAGGAAGGCGGAGCGGAATGGTGTTAATATATATATGGTTAAATAAATAAATAAATATATAAATAAATAGATTATAAGAGGAAGGAGGAGTGGAACGGCGTTAAAATATATAAATAAATAAATAAATGTATAAATAAATAAGTGTAAAAGTGTGGACGATAGTAGTGTAAAATCTGGGATTTACCTACTAGAATAGTTTGGAACTATTCGTGGTTAAGATACGATATGGTTAAATAAATAAATAAATATATAAATAAATAAGTGTAAAAGTGTGGACGATAGTAGTGTAAAATCTGGGATTTACCTACTAGAATAGTTTGGAACTATTCGTGGTTAAGATACGATTTAAAATATCAGAGTGGAAGCGGTGTGAATGTGAAGGCTAAAATTGTTCTGCATAAAAGTGGTTGGGACACGCACGAGTGGATTTCAGGATGTTGAAGGAGAGGAAGTATGATAGTGGTCTCGGGTCCCGGGTGTGGCACGGAGATTAAGGATAAATTCATAAAAATGAAACATAAAAAAGAGAAGAAAAACATGAAGTAGGGATGAAATAAGAAAAGAGAAAGAAAGAAAGCTAGAGAAAAGAGAAGAAATTGTGTCAGTGTAGCGATTGGAAGTTCAATAAGAAAAGAAAAGGAATGTGAAAAAGATGCAGAATGTGTAGAAAAGAGAAAGGAACAATTAATGTTCCATTGAAAGGAGGATGGTGAAACAGGCAGTATTGAGAATGACAGAGTTTGGTGATTGAAGAAGGTGTGATTTGAACAAATGAAAAGGATAAGAATTAGGGTCTGCTGTAAGGAGGAATTGAAGAAATAAATATTTCATGTTTCATACTTGAGTTGATGGTCTTTCTATTAAGGTAACTGTAATAGCCGGTATACTAGTAGGCTAGTGAGGTATTGACTGTCTGTTTGTTTGCTTAGATTGGCTTGGCTTGACGCGCTGGCGGCTTTGCTACCTGTGATTGCTTTGCGATGTTATTCACCAAAGAGTCCATGAGTATCTTGTTAAAAGGTTAGGTTTATTTATCAATGGTCAATATTAAAATCAATCTAAAACACCATAAAGTTGCACACGCTCCGCCCAAGCGGTCAAAAACCTGTATGCCCTTCAAGTCCGTACCTGGGCATACCTTCTTGCTCTTCCCTTTTATATAATCAGTCAGAGCGCCACACAGTGCTCAACAAAAGTAATACACACACACACATTTGACCCCTATTTGGCGTCTACACACCGGCCCCTAATTGACATGGTTCACAAACATGGCAATTCCTAAAATATATTCCCCCCCCCGAACATTTTAAATAAATTAGGTCTCACAGACTAAGCATAATTTGGAAATTGGTCTTTCAACTATATTGGATTTTGTTCTCAATTTTACGGATCTCACTAACCCAAGTGCATCTGCATAAACAATTTTCAGCCTCTTGTAAATCTTTTAATGCTAAAATATGTCTTTCTGATGGGCTTATCACATAACACGGTGACATTTCTTGAGGGAAGCAGCTGCTTGTTCCCCTTGCACTTTTCCTTCAACCATGATTTCCACTTTGAATACCCAGACACTGCTCTTTTTAGCCTTCTCCAATCTGAGAAGAATAGGATCAGCTGATCTGTTAGTACAGGAGTGCACACACTGACAGCATGAGCTGCTGCCTCCTTCCTGACTTCTTTATCTTCCACGTCCAAAGAGACATCCAGCAGTGTCTGTGGCCACTGATCCTCTTCCCTCCACAGGTATTCTGGTCCTTCCAGCCATCTTCTGCTTTTCCAAAAGTCAGAAACACTCAGACCTCGCGACACATAATCAGCTGGATTCTCCCTTTTACCAACATGTCTCCATTGTGCAGGCTCCGACAAGTCTCGTATTACGGCAACTCGATTTGCAACAACTGTATAAAATCGCCGATCTTCATTGCAAACATACTTCAGCACGGATGTGCTATCGGTCCAAAACACAGACCTATTAAGGTGCTTTCCAAGCTCAGCCTTGATCATAGCATCCATCTTCACAACGAGAACAGCTGCAGACAGTTCCAGTCGGGGAACAGTCACAACCTTTAAGGGTGTTATTCTACCCTTGCCAAGGAGAAAGGATACGTGAACTTGGTTTTCGTCGCTCACTAAACGCACATCTGTGACAGTTCCATAGCCTCCTTCGCTGGCGTCAGAAAAATTGTGTAATTGTGCCTGCTTTACAGCTACAAACCCAGCTGGTCTAATACACCGGCCAACTTTAAATGTAGCTAGCAGGCCCAAGTCCTCCAACCACCTTCTCCATCGCTTTAAAATGTCTTGTGGCAATGGATCATCCCAACTACCGCCCCTTCTACACAGCTCCTGTTGCATTATTTTGGCCTGAAGGGCCACTGGCGCCAGGAAACCCAATGGGTCGTAAACAGAACTGTTGACTGATAGCATCCCACGTCTGGTCAGAGCCCGATGCTTTATTTCCGATCCAAAGACGAAAGCCTCCGTCTCCACACACCACTGAAGACCAAGCGCTCTTTCTCCTAGAAGCTTGTCATGGTCCAAATCCAACATCTTCAGCTCTTTGGCTCTCCATTCTTCAGAGATGGCTTGCAAAACAACACGACTGTTGCAAATCCACTTTTCCAAAGCAAAGCCTCCTTGTTGACAGAGAGCAATGAGGCCCTGTATCAGCTCGATAGCTTTTGTGACAGTGGCTGTGCTCTTCAGACAATCATCAACATAAAAGTTCTGTTGAACAGCTTCTATAACAACCGGTAGGCACTTAGACTGATTGTCTTGAGCCATTCTTCTCAGAGCATAAGCTGCGCAACTTGGTGATGAGATGGCTCCAAATAAATGCACCATCATTCTGTAAGGGACTGGTTGTTGTGTTGTGTCTCCATTAGGCCACCACAAAAAACGTAGAAAGTCCCGATCCTCCTCTGGCACACGGACTTGATGGAACATAGCTTGAATGTCTCCCATGAAGGCTGTTGGCTGTTGTCTAAACCTCATGAGGACGCCCATCAACGTGCTTGTGAGAAGGGGCCCTTGCAGCAGCTCTGTATTCACGGACAAGCCCTTAAACGGGGCACCACAGTCAAACACGACACGCAGTGTTCCCTTTCTGGGATGATGGACACCATGATGGGGAATATACCAAACTCTTCCTGAATCAAGGTCTCTTTGATCGTCAGGTACTTGTTCTGCATAATTGCAAGTGATTATATTAGTCATGGACTTCACATATTCTTGATGGAATTGCTGATTAAACTTAAATTTCTTCTTCAAACCTTGTAACCGTTGTTGGGCCACAGCAAAATTGTTTGGCAAGAAGACATCTTTCTTCTTGAAAGGTAAGTTTATAGTATACTTTCCATCCTGTAACTTGGCAGATGTTTCCACTATATTGAGAAACTGCTGGTCTTCTCTTGACATTTCATGGCTTTCCATGTGCTTCTCGCAGAAATCATGATTATACTGGTTCATTAGCAGCTCCTCCAGCCTGCTGACACCAATTCTATTCACAGATACGACAGAAGCTTCCATCCTACTATTCCCGTCCAGTGGGCCATTAACCACCCAGCCGAGCGCAGTTTTGACAGCATACGGACCAGTACCTTGACTATTAATAACTTCCCATGGCTCCAATAGCTTGGGTGCATTTATCCCGATCAACAGGTCAACCTTGGCTTGAATGGATGGTATCTGTACACCTGACAAATACGGCCATTTAAGGAGGTCTTGAGATGTTACCATATCGTCTGTAGTGACTGGCATTTGCGCCTGTGTAAGCACTTCCGGCAGTGGATGGAACTGAGAGCTTTCCAGGCCGGCCACCTCGAGATTAAAAAGTGAAAAGGCATGACTCATCTTTGTTTGACCCATTGTTCGTATCAGGACTTGGGTTCTCTTTCCAGAGAGGTTCAAGCGATTAATCAGTTTTTCAGAACAAAATGTTCCGGTGCTGCCTGGATCCAAGAATGCATATGTTAAGATCACACAGTCACCTTTGGCAGCTTTTACTTTAACAGGCAGCACTGACAACATGGTGCGACAATTGCCGGCCCCTGTATGTCCACAATTTGTGTGAGAAATGGGAATAAGCTCTGGTGTTTCCAACTCTTGTTGAGGAGCACTTGCCTGTCTATTTATGTGCAACACTGTTGGATGATTTTGCTTGCAAATGTCGCATTTCAATCTCATATCACAGTCACGGCTAACATGTCCATGACGAAGGCAGCCAAAACATAAACCTCTTTTCTTCAAAATAAACAGCTTGTCCATGTGTTTCTTTCTTCCAAACTGCTTACAATTTTCCAGCAAATGTTCCAGTGAGCAAAAAATACAACGGCCATTTTCATAGTCTTCGAAGGAGTGTGGCTGCTTAACCTTGGGAGGATCTGTCTCAGTCACGGTACTGGCCACCACGTTCCCCTTCACTCTACTGCCCGCATATGACCTGCCTTGACCTATTGATGTTGAGTTAGGGCTGTAATCATGCAGATCTCCAAAGAAGGGGTCCGAAAGAATTCTTACGTGCCGCTCTATGAACTGTACCAAGTCAGCAAATCCAGCTCTGTATCCTGTTGATTCCATGATGTCATAGGCCTTGCCACGCCAATGTTCTCGTAATTTATAGGGCAACTTGGCCAAGATTGCCCTCAAGTTCGCAGGCATGTCCAGTTCCTGCACATACTCCAGCTCCTCCATGATGTTGCAGCAGCCGCGTAGAAATAAGGAGTAACTGTGCAGTGCCTTTGTGTCATCTGCTTTTATTGCCTGCCATGACAGAGCCTTACTAATGTATGCAGTGGCCGTTTTGTAAGGATTTCCAAAATGATCCTGGAGCAAAGCCTTGGCCACGGCATAACCACGATCTGAAGCCATGTGTTGAGAACTTCGCACAAGTTCCTGAGGTTGCCCTCGGGTGTATTGCTCCAAATAATACAAACTGTCTGCTGCGGCTGCTTTACTTTCCACTCCTTGCTCAAATGCTTTGATGAAAGTTCTGTAGTGCAATGGATCACCATCAAATATTGGAATGTCTCTTGGTGGAAGTGTCATTGAACGCTGTTGGTTCATTAAGGCTGCTGTAATCTCAGTTTGTCTGCTCATAATGGTCAAAAGGTCTGCAGGAACCTGTGAAGTGGTTGATGAATGAGCTTGCGCATCACTTTGTGTTGACCGTACCTTTACTTCCATTGCTTTTCCATCTTGCTCCACCAAAGGGTGCTCCTGATTTGTGTTCCATTTCCTTTGTTCCAGGAGGTTATGCTGTTGCTTTATATTTGATGCAATCAATTTCTTTGGCCTCACATCCGTTGTTTTGTTTTCCATTTGTGGCATCCTGAATCTCTCCTTTTGTTGTGCTGTTTCCATATCATCATGATGAGGTTTAAACTCTTGGACTGTGGGGTTTAAACCTTGTCCATTCATTGCTCCATTTTTCTTTACAGTTGACTGCGCTTGAGACTGGCCCTCTTCATTGGCATTATAAATGTCCATACGCGCTTCAAATGCCACCAGTTCCGCCTCCAAATCAAGCATCTCCATTCTTCTCCTTAGTTTTGCTTCTTCTTCTTCAATAGCATGTCGTTGTTCCAATATTTTCACACGAGCCAGCACTGCAGCTCTTTCCGCTACTGCCTTTAGTTTAGCAGATTAAGCAGAGGACTTGGTACTTTTTTTGCTAACCCTGCTGCTCACGTTTGACACACTATCTTCAGGAGAGATTTCATCATTAGCATAACCTTTATCGGTTTCTTTTATGATTTCTTTTATTTGTGTTGAACCTTGAGAAAGCCATAGATTGACCCTTGAAAAACACTCATTGTTTGGGATCATTTTGGCTTTAAACCATATTTCGTGCTTTTCACCCTCTTCAACAGACAACAAACCCATCATTGAATCATGTACATTTTTAGCATCAACACACAACCCTTTCAACTCATCAAGACCATTTATCACCTTGGTTTTATCACCACGAGACATGAATGCATTCAATTCGCTTCTAACTTTACTCGCATTGTTAAGTTTACATTTCCTATTGTTTTGTAACCTTTCAAGTTTATCAACCAAACCCTTTTCTGTTAATTTAACAATACGTTTTTGAGTTCCCGAATCATTAAGTACTTCATTTTCATTATTTGTGTCCATGTCCGCTGCACAGGCTTCCATTGTACGTGCTGGCAGTAAACGCAACGCAAAGTTCAGCTCAGGTGATCACGCGAAGGTTGGTCAGTGAGTCACGTGATCCAGCGCAATTTGTAGAACCGCGACGTTCGAAGTAATTTTAACGCACGCAGCGTTACCAATGCATTGGATTTTTTAATTTTTTTAAGTGTGCACACAATTGGCCATCGACAGTGTAGCGCTACATATACCTCTCGTTGGGCGCCTTAATTGTAAATCCACACGATGGCGTCGGTGCTCCAATCCACTTGGTGGTCAGCAGCACTCCTCTGGATCAGCCATGATAGCAACCATCACGTCTGGTTGCGAAGTCGATCAACGCCGGCTGCTCCTCCACACACCGGCTTCCCCGATCGTCCCACGCCGTCTGCGTTACTCCAACTGATCCGTCGTTTTCTCCAACACAGTTTGTGTTTGGGCAGGTTTTTGACAGTGTACTAGCCAGTATACTAGTAGGCTAGTGAGGTATTGACTGCTTGTTCGCCTAGATTGGCTTGGCTTGACGCGCTGGCGGCTTTGTTACCTGTGATTGCTTTGCGATGTTATTCACCAAAGAGTCCATGAGTAGCTTGTTAAAAGGTAAGGTTTATTTATCAATCGTCAATCTTAAAATTTATCTAAAACACGATCCATAAAGTTGCACACGCTCCGCCCAAGCGGTCAAAAACCTGTATGCCCTTTAAGTCCGTACCTGGGCATACCTTCTTCCTCTTCCCTTTTATATCATCAGTCAGAGCGCCACACAGTGCTCAACAAAAGTAATACAAACACACCTTTGACCCCTATTTGGCGTCTACAAATACAAAAAGAGGTAATTGAATAAATACAAAAATAATGGCTGGGGAATAAAAAAATAAGTTTTAATAATATTTGTTTTTTTGTTATAACATGAATTTCACTCTCTCTCTCTCTACCAGTATATATATATATATATATAAATATATATATATATATATATATATATATATATATACATAGGTGCGAAGTATATATATATACACGGGTTTTTTTTTTGTTTTTTTTTTGAAGGTGCGACACTACTTCGCGGATTTTCAGTTTTCGCGGGTGGTCTCGGTCCCCATTAACCGCGATAACCGGGGGTTCACTGTATATATATATATATATATATATATATATATATATATATATATATATACAAGTGGTGTCAGAAAAACGTGTTTAATCCAACACCCCTCTTTAACGGCGTCAATATTTTTAACGAGCGATTACGACTCATCTTGGCCTAATAAACAAAGTAGTCCTATGACGTAGCACTGACGCTTGCGAGACCGGAAAAAAAACATCAAGCACGCGAAATTTAGGACACGCCTGCATGGGCTTGCTGTGGGGATTTTTCGCCGGTTTATAGAACTAAAAGCATCATGGCGATTGGTTAAAATGACGCAAATTCAATTCTGAACGGCAATTTTTTTTTTAACTTACCTCATGGTGTCATTGATAAGAGCAAAGTCATTTGTGTGTATTGCCATCGTGAACTGAACTCCTATCGCAGCACGTCCAGTTTAAAATACCATTTGATTGCCAAGTACACCGCTGATGCCAATTCTCCAGCCCCTTGTCAAACCCAGGCATCCATGGATAATTTGCAACTGAAACCGATGGATGGATCAACTAAATTGAGACTCACCAAAGCCATAGCGAAGTCGGTGGCCACTGCGTGTAAGCATCGTGGAGGACGAAGGTCTGGCTGAAATACTTCGCATTGCGTCTATAGATATCTTCAATGTAACCCTCATTCAAGATTTGCAGGAAGCGGAGAAGGCGGAAGCGGTTGCGCTCATCGTCAGGAGAACGTGATGATGTGACCTCATTATGTGCTTGTGATGACCCCCAGTGGTCTTCATCACCCTGTGATAACTTCAGCTGCTGCTTGGAGGCTCCGCCCCTTTGGCGCCCTTTGTTGTCCTCACTCTCACCCTTGTTTTCATCTTCAGTCTTTATAGGGACACAATTCAGTGGTGACTTGTTGATCTCCTCCTCCTCCTTTTTGATGTGAGTCAAGTCTGGCTCCTCTTTCACAGAACAGAGATAGTAGGATAGTAGGACACAAAAAGACAAAACACACATTTGGTTTGGTCAAGTCAAACCTCAGGCGGTGACTTAATTGTTTCTACACTGCTACCTTGACTTGTGCCTGCCTCACATAGAGCAATGCGTGCCACCCGGATTTGGACCGGTCCATGGGGTAGGGGGGAATTTCACCAAATTAAACCTCCCTTTCATAGCAGCACGGCAGTGATAATCGAGCATTTAAATACATAAACACCCAAAAAAGGCCAAAAAATGGACAAAGCTGCATAATATGATTTTATTTATTTTTTTTACATATGCTTTAGGAATGTTTGTATTTGAGAACGCTGTTTTTTTTGTGTCCACTGTGTGAAGGTTCATTTGTTCTGACATACCTTATGATCCTAGGATCTGGTTTATAGGAGATGTTGATATGATTCATGTGGATTGTCACAAATATAATTTGTTAGCCAGCACTGTTGGGAAAAAAATAGTACTCGTCAATTGGAAGTGTGAGAAGTCACCATCTTAGAGTCACAGGTTGAATGAACTTTCTTCTTATTGTGCGGCAGAAAATATTTTGTTTGGAGTTCGGAGGAAGCCCACAATCTTTGGAAAAATCTGGGGAAATTTCCTTTACATTATGCCAACGTTGTCTCCTACCGGGTAGCATTTCTGTACTTGACAGGGGTTGTTCAAATATTTTTTGTTTAGCGGTAATGTAGCATAATATTTATTTATTTATATTTTTCATCTTGACCCTTATTTGGATTTTTATACTTGCAAAAAAGATGTTTGATTGGTTTGTGTGTATGCTGTTTTGATGTTAATAAAAGCTAAATAAAAAAAAGGCAAAAACCTTGAACGCATTTTCCTCTAACAAATGGATGTGTTGATGCATATAGTTAACAATAGAAAGTTGTTCTTTACAAGCAACCAAACCTTGACCCAGAGAGTCTCAACAACTATAGCCCGGTTTCAAATCTTCCGTTTATTGCAAAAATTCTTGAAAAGGTCATAGCGCAACAACTTAATGAATATTAGACTGCTAATAATCAATTTGAACCTTTCCAATCGGGTTTTAGAGCCGACCACTCTACTGAGACGGCCCTTGCTAAAGTTACTAATGATCTTCTCATAGCTATGGACGCCGACACCTCATCAAAATTACTCTTACTCGATCTTAGTGCCGCTTTTGATACCGTTAATCATAACATATTATTAAAACGTGTGTTGGCATTTCAGGTTCAGCGCTTTCTTGGTTTAATTCGTATCTGTCGGAGAGGACGCACCGTGTAATTCATGGCAATACGACTTCGGATCTTTGTAAGATCACATGTGGAGTTCCGCAGGGATCGGTACTTGGACCTCTATTGTTTAGCATCTACATGCTACCGCTTGGTGATGTTATACGGAAATATAACATTAGTTTTCACTGTTATGCTGTTGATACGCAGTTATATATGCCGTTGGATATAACGAATCCGCGCGATTCCTATAAATTAGAGAGGCATGCCTTGCCGAAATTAGACAATGGATGTCTTTCAATTTTTTGCGTCTTAACTCAGATAAAACCGAGATGCTCATCATTGGACCAGAGCGTCATCGGTACCTTTTCAAAGACACCACTCTGAATATCGATAAATGTAATATTATCCAAAAGGATTCAACAAAAAATCTCGGTGTTATATTTGACGCAACTATGTCGTTTCAAATGCACATAAAAAATATAACTCGAACTGTGTTTTTTCATCTGCGTAACATTGCTAAAATTCGCCCAATTCTATCAACGTGTGACGCGGAAATCTTAGAATAGAATAGAATAGAAATCCCTTTATTGTCATTGTACTCAAGTGTGCAACGAGATTAGAGGATTAGAGATTAATCCATGCGTTTGTTACGTCTCGCCTCGACTATTGTAACGTTTTGCTCTCGGGTCTCCCCATGTCTAGTATTAAAAGACTAGGAGGAGAAAGTTTGATCATATTACCCCGATACTAGCCAATTTGCATTGGCTTCCGGTCCTCGGAAGATGTGATTTTAAAGTTCTGCTACTTACTTTTAAAATATTGCACGGCTTAGCACCTTCCTATCTCGTTGACCTCGTGGTACCATATGTTCCGTCCCAAAACCTTCGCTCACAAAATGCTGGTCTTTTAGTGATCTTCCGAGCCAAAAAGAAGTCTGCAGGTTCTAGAGCATTCTCTATTCGGGCACCAATGCTTTGGAATGCACTACCCTCAGATATTAGAGGTGCCACTTCAGTAGAAATGTTCAAAACACTATTAAAGACGCATTTATACTCTTGTGCATTTAGCTGAAATATTTGTTGGTCTGTTTACTGCCGCTTTTTTTTCTTTTGTTTTCTTTTCTGCCCCCTTTTCCCCCGGCTGGGGGATTAGGTGACGGTGACCCACTAGGAAGTTTAAGGCATTGACCAACTGGGCATGCACCTGTTCCAGTGATGTCGTCTTCCTGCAGCGCGACATTTGATCAATTTATTTATATACTTTAGCATCTAATTTAATTATTTGTTGGCCTGTTTACTGCCGCTTCTTTTCTTTTCTGCCCCCTCCTTCCCCTGCTTGGGAATTAGGTGATGGTGACCTGCAATGAAGATTACGGCACTGACCAACCGGGGAGGGACCTGCTCTGCCGAAGTCGTCTTCATGCAGCGCCTCTTCTGATTTCCTTATATTTCAGAACTTTGTTGAACTACTTGTTGGCCTGTTTACTGATTCTGTTCTTTGTTTTTTTTTTTTTGTTCCCAATTCCCGAGCTTGGGAATTAGGTGATGGTGATTCACTTGGAAGTGGCTGTACTGAATTTACACCAACTGACCGGTACAAGATCGAAGGCTCATCCACGGATATGCTGCCATGGAGATTACGGCCCTGGATGAGGACCCACTCCACTGAAGTCATCTTCCTGCAGCACTTCATTCAATTGACTCTTATATTATCTCATCTATTATCGCATAGCATCATTGTATGTGTCAAATGTTGCCCAGTTGGCATCCATTGAAGCCTGGTCATCCTGGAAGGGGGATTCCCCCATCTGTGGTCCCTTCTCAAGGTTTCTCACTTTTCCCCTAATGAGGTTTTGTGAGTTTTTCCTTGCCCTCCTGGGGGTTAAGATCGGGGATGTCGATTGTGGCTATGTGACGCCCTTTGAGACTGTCTGTGATTAAGGGCTATACAAATAAAATTGACTTGACGTGACGCATATGCATTCCCATCACGCTAGTCTTTGGGATTTCCCTCCAAAAGTCCCCCAGAGGGAGAGCAGATGCGTCTCCCCGTTGATACGACCAGTCTACTAGTGACCACCTTAAATTACTCTCATACCCTGGAAGGTCACTGACCTGGCGAGAGAATTGCCACCACCATAAACAATGCTCAGGCCTATTTTCTATCTCTTTTATTCAGAAAGTGAAATATTAAATGTATGTGAGGGGATATTTGAAGACTTTGAGTTTTGTTCAATGGACCATACCTATACGACCCAGCCAAACACAGCGAGAAAACCAGCGCTGACTCCAGTCGCCATCATGTTGCCAACTCCTGACATACCAAAACCTTTGAGAGAAACTGAGCCGATTTGCGTTTCTCTTTCTGGTTCTTTTTATAGTTCAACTTCTAGTTTAGTTTTTCACCTTTTCACACTGCGTAATGAAGGCCAGTTGAGCAAGTGGAACAAGTGATTTTATTGATGACTGTGGAAGGTACCGATTTCATAAGCAGTTTCTTCTCACACCTTTCCATTAAGTACGATTAAAAAGACAACTGAAAAGCATAACGTTAACAAATGTTATTCCAGGCAAAGGCAATTAATTTTATTTACATGTTTGAAGTAAACACACAAAAAAAAAATCATCACTCAGACACAATGGTTCTTCTGGCAATGATCACATTGGCTTAGTGTCAATAAAAGAGCTATGCAAAACTAAATTTATCATATTTCATTCAAAATCACATTTACATCTTACCACAAAGAGTCAGTTCCTTCAGTTTTTTGTTTTCTTTTTTTAAGCTTCAAGGATTGCTGCTATTCTCACCAGCACAATCGTGTCTCTTAGCACTCCGTTTAGTGGAGAATTTTTTAGCACAAACGCTGCAACTGAATGGCTTGTCTCCACTGTGCGTTCTTGTGTGGATTCCTAAATTTGACTTTACAGAGAAGCTTTTGCCACAAACTGAGCAGGAAAAGGGTTTTTCTCCACTGTGTATTCTTCTATGTTTAGTTAAATCTTGCTTTTGAGAGAAACTCTTGCCACAAACTGAGCAGGAAAAAGGTTTTTCACCACTGTGTGTTCTTGTGTGTCTTGTTAAAGTTGACTTATTCAGGAAGCTTTGGCCACAAACTGAGCAGGAAAAAGGTTTTTCACCACTGTGTGTTCTTGTGTGTTCTGTTAAATATGTCTTTCTTGAGAAGCATTTTCCACAAACTGAGCAGGAAAAAGGTTTTTCACCACTGTGTGTTGTTGCGTGTTTTGTTAAACTTATCTTATGAGAGAAACTCTTGCCACAAACTGAGCAGGAAAAAGGTTTTTCTCCAGTGTGTGTTCTTGTGTGCCTTGTTAATTGTGCCTTTTGAGAGAAGCTTTTGCCACAAACTGAGCAGGAAAAAGGTTTTTCACCACTGTGTGTTTTTCTATGTTTTGTTAAAGTTGACTTATCAAAGAAGCTTCTGCCACAAACGGAGCAGGAAAAGGGTTTTTCTCCACTGTGTATTCTTCTATGTTTAGTTAAATCTTGCTTTTGAGAGAAACTCTTGCCACAAACTGAGCAGGAAAAAGGTTTTTCACCACTGTGTGTTCTTGTGTGTCTTGTTAAAGTTGACTTATACAGGAAGCTTTGGCCACAAACTGAGCAGGAAAAATGTTTTTCACCACTGTGTGTTCTTGTGTGTTCTGTTAAATATGTCTTTCTTGAGAAGCATTTTCCACAAACTGAGCAGGAAAAAGGTTTTTCACCACTGTGTGTTGTTGTGTGTTTTGTTAAACTTATCTTATGAGAGAAACTCTTGCCACAAACTGAGCAGGAAAAAGGTTTTTCTCCAGTGTGTGTTCTTGTGTGCCTTGTTAATTGTGCCTTTTGAGAGAAGCTTTAGCCACAAACTGAGCAGGAAAAAGGTTTTTCTCCACTGTGTGTTCTTGTGTGCGGTTTTAAAGACAACTTTGAAGTTAATGAGTCTGTGTGACATGCCCTTTCACCTTTGGCTTGCCCATCATCATCATCATCATTTTCATCATCATCATAAGTATCATCATCGTGATGAGCATCTGATAATGTGTCCTCATTATGTACTTGTGATGGTCCCCATTGGTCTTCATCACCTTCTGTTGTCACGTGACTACTTGAGATGCTGCTTGGAGGCTCCGCCCCTCTGTTGTCCTCACTCTCATCCTTGTTTTCATCTTCAGTCTTGATTGGGACACCGTTCACTGGTGACTTGTTGATCTTCTCCTCCTCCTCCTCCTTTTTGATGTGAGTCAAGTCTGGCTCCTCTTTCACAGAACAGAGATCGTATTCACTGACGTCTGTCGGACACAAAAAGACAAACCCACATTTGGTTTGGTCAAGTCAAAGCTCATGCGGTGACTTTGTCTTATATTGTTTCTAGCGTGCTACCTTGACTTGTGCCTGCCGCACACGGAGCAATGCGTGCGACCCCAACTTGGACCGGCCCATGGGGGCATTTCACAAAATTACGTCCTACGATGTAAACCTCCCTATCGCAGCACAACAGTGATAAACGAGCATTTAAAAAGGAAGCACGTTGCGGCTGATGCCCGATTTCATTCTGGACAAAGTCACAGACGTTTCTGGAAGCAAGCTGAAGTTAGCACACACAGGCTATTGTGTGCGTCTGATGGAACACCTGTTGTGGGACCTTAACATATTGATGCAGACCACTGGGGGCCATCGCAACATTATGTCATCGATAAAATAGGAATCCTTCAAGTGAAATATGTTTACAAGTATTTCATTTTGTATTTAGAGATAGTTTCATCGTGGGTACTTTTTGCTTCCATTATAATCTGGATCCGTAAAAGAATTAAAGGGGCCCTGGAATCAGAGTGGCTATTTATTGCATGATTTACGTTTGTTTGTTTTTTTTTTTTTACCCAAAGTGACATTTATCCTGCTAGTACATTCTGACATTCCCCTTTTTCCTTTTTTTAAATAAGATTTCTGTTTCTAAATCAAATTTAAAACAAAATTATGTTTGAAGAGACAAAATCCCTAAGCATTAAGCAACAACACTTTCACTCTGACTTTCATGTTGACATATTTGAATAATGACTGTTTATATTAAAGTTATCCAATACATATTCAAATTAGACTAAGATACACCATAATATTTTAAGAGTTCACTAAATTATTTTGGAACTGCAATGATGCTTAACTGCCAAAGGGTGTCAGTAATGAGTAACAAAGGAACACAAGACCTCCCACTGATACATCATCATTGTCATTGGGATAAATTACCAGGAACTACAAGTTGTGGGGGAGATGCAAACCACCTGGGCCACAGGAACTTTATGACCAGGAACTAAATGTTCCTGGACTTGTTGGTAGAAAAGGGGGTTGTGACGTTCTCCCTTTTGAAGCCCATAGTATGCCAAAGATGCAGATGTATTCCTTGCAGCATGCGCTTGTTCACTGATGAGATCCGTGCAACCCTGGATGGATGCATTCAATGTATTTTAAATGATTGGATGGGGTGAAACTACGCACATATGCACAAAACAGTGCAGAGCCACCAGAGGTTCATTGACTCTCACCCGACGAAGCCAGTACAAAGTTAATAAATAAATAAATAAATAAGACCAATACGTACTTGATTTTTTTTTAAAAAACTTAATATTTTGTGTTTTATCCACTAAAATTGATCAACCGCCATTGAGGTTTTCGCGGCAGTGTGCACATTTTTAGAATTCCTTCCGTAAGGAATTGCTTGAACAAAATATAAAAACCAGAAAATGTAAAATGTTAAATTATCAGTTCAAATTTTATACTGGGAAAAACACGGAGTTGACCCCCCACTATTGGTTATTCTTTGGCATTTATTTTCTGGACTGATTTCATTTGTCATAAACATATGTTCAGCAAACCAACAATTAAAAGGCAATATTTAAAAATATAACGGCAATAACTTTGAACGCATTTCCCCCAAAAACTTAATGTTGTTATGTATATTTTTAACGATAGAAAGTCGTTCTTTACAAAGTAAATGAGAGTAAGACGTGTACAAACCTGCTTTGTGTAGCACAACACGAGGCTGGTTGCAAACTTCGTCCAGCAGTTGAAGATGTTGCTCGTTCTCTTCTTTTATTCCACAAAGTTCCTCTTTGTACTTGGGTGTCGTACTTTCACACATTTTCAAATGATGATTCCAAAAAATCCGCACTTGATCTCTGCTTGGCGAAAACTCGTGTGCATCTTTTCGTTAGCGGTTAGCTAGCTTACAAGCTAAGCTAACAAGCTAAGCTAACTGCACCGAAAAGCATCAACGCGCGAAGAGGAGGTTATCGGGACACAAAGACTTAATGAATTATGTCGAAGTCCTTTAGAGTAGAACTGGACATCCTGTAAAAAAAAATTACAGTCAGTTCCACACTAAATCAGAAGAATTTAGCGGCGGGTGTTTTTGTTCGGGTGTGGACGGGTCGGTGGATGTGGTCGAGGTCGAAGATACGCGCTTCCTGATGACGTCATGCTTTAAACACGTATTTTTCAAATATATTTCTTTGCCTCTGTGTATGTTTTTACACCTGGCTGTTCTATTTCAATATATATTATATATAATATTTTAATTCGGTTGATAATTTTTTTTCAACAAAATTACTGCATACCACCATGATGGCGCGTTGGCCCTCACGTCACTTCCGCCTTTGGCCCGAGAAGCCGCTGCTGCTCAAGCAGTGGGACGTTTCCGTTTCTCCGACCGAACTTGCAACAATGCTGTGGTTCACTCGGGCTGCAAGATTGTTTGAATATAATGTCTGCATATACTCGCAGTGCTTCTCAATTATTTCACGCCCGCCCCTACCAAGAAGAGAAAGATTCGCGCCCTTCACCACCATTTTTTTTCTGTCTTTGTATATTGATGTTAGATTGTCAATAAAATATCCCTTAACTAACCTAAATTGATAAGAAATATAATTTTGAGAACTATTATAGTGAGGATCTCGAAACTCAGTACTCTGTTGTGCAAATATTGATGAGATGACAAATATTTGTCATGTTATTGTTGGAGTTGGGTCACCGTGGAAATGAGAAGTATTTAAGTAAATCAACCTTTAAAAGCCAAACTTACGCCAATGCGTGTTCGTTTTTTTGTGCTCAAGAAGAAAAGGGTAAAAAAAAAGACTCAACAACTGATTAGAGTTCTGATATTTAGTTTCTTCAATTTCTGGAGTTCAGGAAATAGTACAAAGACAGATATCTGGGCGTCTTTTTCTTAATCTCACGAGAAACTGCACTCGGGCAAGCACAGTCGAAAAATGCGCGCCATCTTTCAGCCCAGCTTCAGTTTTCATAGGAGTTTTTTTATGTCAAGGGTAATGTAGGTTGAATCGGTCGTCCTCGCTCCCTCCCACGGCACGGGTTCACGTCCAAGGGAAGGTCCTCCCCAGGTTAGTCATCGTCTGGATAAGTTGATTCCCGTCTGGTTCCTAAGACTGGCACGCCAAGGCTGGCCTTCTCCAGCGGGCAGTCTCTCCGTCTCTCTCCCTGCTGGCATTCCTCTGTCATCTTGTCGGTGTGTGCGCGTGTATGTGCGTGTATGTATATGTCTGTGTGTGTGTATGTGTATGTGCATGAGCTCCGATCTCCAATTGTTCTGTCTTTCAGAATGTGTTTTTTTATAGCGTCTGTGTGACACCTCCAGTGCCCAATTTGGTATGTTTGCATCTCTACAGCCAATGTGGAGAATGTGCTTCGTCGTATTTGTCCATGAAGTGCTGTGAATGTGAGGGCAGCTCATGGAAATGCTATGTGTAGAGGTTATTTTAGATTCCATTAGTTTCTTCTTATTTTCGTTGTTCAACCTCTTCGTTTGGTGGCGAATAAAAACAACTTTTTACGCGTGAACAAACACTGATGGTCGAAGCACGGAAAAAAGACTGTGTTGCTCCTTCGCCATCATCTTTATTTCTTCTTCAACCAAAAAACACTTTTGTAAGAGCCATATTGAGGAATGTTTTCTAATTTGGAATTCATTATTATTATTTAAATATTACTGAGATGCATAATTGTATTTTATGAAGGAAGAAAATTTAGTTTAGCATTGCGTGTCTTAGAAACGGTATTGATTACCTAACGAGCCACACGTGAGAAGGTAGTCATGTGACATGCCGTATAAATAGTAGTCATGTGACGTGCCTAAAACACACATTCAGAAGGTCGGGCATGGTGACAAAGTTTTTCTGACCGACGCCAAGCAGCGACTTCAACCCTCGACGCCAAGCAGCGACTTCAACCCTCGACTTCAACCCTCGACGCCAAGCAGCGACGCCAAGCAGCGACGCCAAGCAGCGACTTCATTCCTCGACGCCAAGCAGTGACTGCAATCACCGACAACCAACAACGACGCCGATCAACGAACTCTGACAGCCACTGTGACAGCCACACCACCGACGCTGGTCAACGAGCGCCGACAGCGGCAACCACGATCAGCGACCTCAAGCCACATCGATCAACGACCTCGACCACGTCATGTTTGAGTTATGGAAAATTAGTAAACTTGTGAAACGAAGATCCTGAGTTGGAAGTTTTGTCGCGTCAGGCTAGTTATTATTCACCCGCTCCTACAGTGGCAAGTAAACCCGAAAGAGTTGCCACTACAACTTTCTTCTTCGTGCATTACAGTAAATAAAGAATTGTGCCCTCTAACGTTGACACATTTCACTCCACAAATCAAAATAATTACAAAAGACAAAGAAATGTATAATTTCTTCTCACAAACATATAAATGGCAAAAAACAAATATTTGCAATCATTATCCATAAAAATATAAACATTTGGGAAATGGCGCAAACAACTCATATTCAGAGACACAAAAGACAAGGGCCCGGAAACCCTCAGTGTTGAGAGAACACTATATCGGCAAAGGTAGGCCCCGCATTGTCTCCCTATACATTGATGACGGCGCTGAAGAAAGTGGACACAGAGACTGTGACTGAATAAGTCATCAGAGCTGAACAGAATATCATTATATTATATGGCGAGCGAAGGGTTGATGATGGCAATGATTATGAGAGGGCTACGGGAAAAATATAAGCCTTTCACGTTAATGGTGACGCACGGCTCAATGGACGTTTCGCTGGGGGAGTTCAAGGCCAAATTATGGAATTTCGAGGCAGCGGAAGACACAGGATCACTCGCCGAGGAGGCCGGAGAGACAGTGATGAAAGCACGGGCGGCGCAAAAGAAGAAAAGCAGACCGCCGACGGAGCTGGCGTGTTGGCGATGCGGCGAAAAAGGTCACCGTAAAGATAACTGCTCAAAGACTATTTGGTGTAGTTTCTGTTAACACACAGGACACGCGGACAAAGCATGCCGGAAGAAGCGCGGACAAAGCGCTCGGTACGCGTGCGTCCAAAAAGGTGGAGACGATGACGCCGGTGGCAGCCATGAAATGCAACATGATGACGCCAGGAGCGCAACCGGAGGTGAGGATTACTCCTTCAAGACGGAGACTGAGAATACCAACTGGACAGCACAGCAATTTCAACAAAAGGTACTGATTGTGGACACAGGTGCATCGTCCCACTTTATGAACGACAAAAGATGGTTTAAGAACTTTGTGAGCAATTTCAGGCCGGAGAAACACAGCATGGGGCTCGCAGATGGGAAACGTGTTTTTGGGCTGGCACAAGGCAAGGGAAACGCACAGGTGTGTCTAATAGACAGTCAGGGGCGTCGGTGTAAAGTTACGTTCAAGAACGCCCTCTACATCCCATCCTTGCCTCAAGAACTGTTTTCCGTGAAGCGAGCTACAGCTAAGAGTGCCAAAGTCTTCTTCAAGGAAGGTGAAGACGTTCTTACGGCGCCTGATGGTCCAACATTTGACATTTATATGTATAAAAGAATGTACTACTTGAAAACAGAGTGTCATGAAAATGGTGTGTGTAAAGTCAGCCATGATATTCAGACATGGCACGAGATAATGGGGCACTGCAACTATGAGGATATATTGAAATTGCAAAATGTAACAGTTGGCATGCACATTAGTGGTGCGAAACACAAGCCTGATAAAGAATGTGATGTTTGCATAAAAGGGAAGTTCACCCAAACGAGAAACCGAAATCCAACTGACAAGGTAAAGACATTGCTAAAACTGGTGAACACAGATTTAGCTGGTCCGATTAGCAACAAATCCATTGATGGTTTTAAGTATGTGCAATCTTTTACAGATGTGTATACAGGGGCTGTATATGTTTATTTTTTGAAAGCAAAGAGTGATGCTCTTCAAGCTACAGAGAAGTTCTTATCTGATGTAGCACCTTATGGCACTGTGAAATACATACGGTCAAACAATGGAACAGAGTTCACAAACGGAGACTTTAAGACACTGCTACGAAAGAATAAGATTAGACATGAAACCTCCTGCCCTTATTCCCCACACCAGAATGGCGTAGCAGAGAGGAAATGGCGTACTCTCTTTGATATGGCCAGGTGTAAGCTTATTGACTGCAACTTACCAAAGAGCCTGTGGCACAATGCTGTTCAGGAGGCGGCATATATAAGAAATCTGTGTTTTAATAAGCATACAGGCACCACTGACAGGAAAAATGTGTCATTTATCAAGGATGCACAAATTCGGGTCAATATGCCTTGCCTATTAACAAGACAGGATTAAACTAGACTTTAAGTGCGAAAAAGGACACTTTGTAGGGCACGACAAAGGCAGTCCAGCCTTTCTAGTTTATTATCCAGTGAGGGAAAGGTGACAAAGCACAGACTGGTAAAGTTTGTCACCAAGACAACATGTGAAAATGAAACGCTGACTTATGAGTTAGACCTGCAACCTAGAGTGAGTTGTGAAGTCAAAGACACCCCACAACCTAGTGCGAGCACAGACATACAAACTGGTGGTTCAAAACAACCAAAAGATGATGATGACAAGCATCCTAAAGGGACACCACAGGTCCCAAGCAGTGGGAGATATCCTACTCAAGAACGAAGACCACCGGGTTATCTAAAAGATTATACTCAAGACAGCAGTGAGGAGGATGACAGTACACTTGTTAGCATAGACCACCGCAACAGAGTAATGTGCAATATTCCCCTAAACTTTAAAGAGACCTGAACATCAACTGAGTCAGAAAAATGAAAGAAAGCAATGGACAAGGAGATGAAGTCCTTTGAGGACATCCAGACTTTTACTTTGACTAAATTGCCAGATGGCAGAGAGACAGTGGGAGGAAAGTGGGTCTATTCAATCAAGGAAGGCAGTGATGGATGTGAGATGTACATGGCCAGGTTTGTAGCGAAAGGTTATAGCCAGAGAGCAGGAATAGACTATGGTGAAATATTCTCACCGACAGCAAATCTGACTCGTGTACGGGTGGTGATGCAAAAGGCTGACGTAAAAACAGCTTATTTGCACGCACCCATTGAGAGAGAAATATACATGGAACAACCTGAGGGTTATGAGAAAGGAAGAGATGGGCTAGTGAATAAGCTGGAGAAGTCCATTTACGGCCGAAAACAATTTGGACGTAATTGGAATTTATTACTTCACAAATACCTAATCGGGAACAAATTTATCCAGAACCCAGCAGACCACTGTGTATACACGAAAGAGTCTAAAGTAGAAGGGAAAGTGATCATTGTTATCTGGGCTGATGACCTCATCATTGCTGCCAATAACACAAAAGTGGCTTCGAACAAGTGAAGAGCATGCGATCCACCAAGTTTAAAATGAAGGACCTAGGCAGGTTAAAACATTTCCTTGGCATGGTCTTCAGCCACTCGGAAGGCCGTGTAAATGTGACACAAAACAAGTACCGATTATTTACGCAACACCAGTTGAGGGTGCTATTTCTGTCTTTAACGCATATGCTAGGCGCGCCGCATTACAAGGCGCTAGCTCAGCTGGGTTTGCGCTAACTCGTTCGAGCAATCTCAGCTGATGTCAGCTCACCAGGACTCAATCCCATTAGGAATTGCTGTCAGAGATATCACCCCATTTTAAT
The DNA here is from genome assembly GCF_059441095.1 of Idiotropiscis lumnitzeri. Classification (NCBI taxonomy): domain Eukaryota; kingdom Metazoa; phylum Chordata; class Actinopteri; order Syngnathiformes; family Syngnathidae; genus Idiotropiscis; species Idiotropiscis lumnitzeri. Next base: position 28,175,482 of record NC_142392.1, on the reverse strand, counting down.
GACAGATGTCATGAAGCTATTAGGAGTCACTAGTGATGGGTAGATGAGGCATCCTGTATCGTTTCGACACAGTGACACAATGTATTGACACTGTGTTGACACTGTGTTGCTGAATACTGACACCTGGTGGACTTGCAGGAAACATTTGACAGGGTCATCTGACACTGATCTGTCAAACTAATTTTATCCAATTCCATTGATTAGCGACGTGATCTGTTTTTATATATCCTATTTCTTATTACTTTCCATCGCACTAATTATTCTCTTATCTAATTTATATATTTAACTGAATTATTGTTGTATTGCACTGGAGAGGGGAGCTCTCTAATCTCGTTGCACACTTGAGTACAATGACAAAGGGATTTCTGATTCTGATTAGGCATTTGCTTTCACATTATTTTTACATACATGCAATTTCATAAAAAAAATCTTTGATATTCGAGACGCAGTTGATAAATTAAGAGAACATCTGTCTGAATGCCCAAGTAAAAGTGTTGTGAATGACAATGGACTCATTGTAATTAAAGATTTTTATTCAAAAGAAATTAGTTTCTCCAGCGTTTTGTTATTCAGTCTATTTCTTTTTTTTTTAGGCAATTTCCACCGCCTTTGAGAAGATCCTCTCACAAGGCACTGAAGAGGCCGGTGTGCACAACGCCTGTGTGGCTAATATAAATAGGTGAGGGAACGTTGCCTCCATGGACTTCCAGTATAAGAGCGAGTCTTCCATGGACTTCCAGTATAAGAGCGAGTCTTCCGTACGTGCAACGTGTCCTGCTGACGTATAGCGCTGCACCTCTGAGTGCGCATCAACAGTGACGTCTTCCATCTTGTGGATATTTAACGCAAAGTAATGCGCCAATAACTCGATGCTTGTTTTGAGCGTCCATCCTGTTGACACGGGGTTTGCCCTGGAAGCTCGGCGCGCGCATCGACGTCTCAGTGTCGCTGGACCCATCACTAGGAGTCACTGTCAATAACAATGACTTTAACCAATCACAGGTGTCTTGGCAATAGTCTACTAGATAGCGTCAGGGGATGGAGTTCACTGGTCACCACACTCCTTAGAGTCACGGTTTCAAATCAAAACAAAAAAAAACTCAGCATACAAGCAAACAATGAAATAAAGAAATAAGATTAACACAAAACTTGTATCTATCATGCCATCAATATACCCAAAAGAAATAAAAATAACACAAAAAGATTACAGCAATGGCTTCTGGGAGCCACTCAGACTCAGCCAATCACATGGCTGTTTAGAGAGATGTGCTGTTGTGCTTTGGGCTTTTTGTCTGTTGTCTAAACCTGGGACGTTTCTTGCTTGCAATAACGTAAATTATAAGACAGACTACAACATTGTGGACAGCTGCCCTTTGTCCAGCATTTTCCAACACCATCACCCAAACACCATAGTCACGTAATGTATAGTCACGGTCAATTAGAAGCATAGATAACTCACACTTTGTTCAGCTGGGTGTGCTAACATGCACTCTGAACAGCCCATTGAGTAAAAGGGTTGATGGTCGCGAGTGATACTTAGTCCATATAATGGGCGCGTTGCTTTACAAGGCGCTTTGTTTGATTTGCGGAAGATTCAGGACTTTAAAGAGCGCCCTAAGGGCCGGAAAATACGGTATGTGGAAAAGATCCTAAACCATTTTGACATGCAAATGTGTAGAACAAGGGAAACACCCTGCGAACAAAAACTAGACTACACTGAAGATGCGCCGAGAATGACTGACGTGAAAATGTACAGAGAAGCGGTTGGCAGTCTCATATATTTGGCCACCGGCACACGCCCTGATCTATGTTTTGTGGTGAGCCGACTATCGCAACATTTTTTCTGAACCCACAGATGAGCACTGGATCACGGTCAAACATGTCTTGCGTTATCTCAGAGGTACAACCGACGGACAGCTCTGTGTCCAAAAGAGCTGCGAGGGTCTAGGCCTTTGAGCTAACAGTGATGCAGATTGGGCATCAGACGCCACTGACAAATGCAGTACCACGGGGTAATGTGTGAGTATGTGTGATGACAGTGCACTGGTCTCATGAAGGACCAAGAAACAACAAACAGTAGCACTATCTTAGTGTGAGGCAGAATACATGACTTTAGCCTCAACAATACAGGAGTGTATATATTTGGAACAACTGTTAAAAGGTATTGATGACTATGTGTACACGAAAACTATCATTCATGAGGACAATCAAGGGGCTATCGCACTTGCGAGGAACCCTGTGTACAGGCAGAGGTGTAAACATGTGGTCATCAAATATCATTTCATTAGATCCATCATAAAAGATGAGAAGATGATACTTGATTCCTGTTCCACAAATGACATGGCAGCAGATGTTATGACCAAGCATGTGACCAAATCTAAATTGAAGAAATTTACAGGGGTCCTGTTTGGCATGTAAATATTCGACATTCAAATGTCATGTTATTTGTTTTTTTTTAATGTCTTTGTGAAAGTTGTACAGTTTACAAGTAGTTCATAAGTGGGAGTGTTGAGTGTTATTGTATGACTGCTTGTTTCTGTAATGTGCTTATTTGCCACAAGGGGTGCTGTCGCTGACAGATGATGTTAACATGCGATGTTCGGCAGGTGCTCACGCCTTATTTCTCTCTCTCTGCTTTTGGCTCTTGTGAGGAGCAGTTCGTGTGCGTTGCTGGAATAAACTACGCCAGTTGGCAAAAGAGAGAAGTTGTCTGCATATCAGAATTATTCTTCTGCTGCGACTTGGCATGAAGGTATAATCTTAGTGTGCCACATAACGGTGGATTTTATCAATGGCGAAACGGTTAATTCGTGCAGATTTATTAAGAGTCGCCCTTTGTTTTTCATTCATACAGAAGAAACGGACAATTTTAAAAAGATATTGTAGAAATGAGAAACAGAATGTGCTGTTCTAAAGATAAAGATAAAGATAAAGATGTCCTTTATTAGTCCCACAATGGGGAAATTTGATAATATGTTGGGTTTGTTTCTCTGAATATACTTTTTTTGTTGTTTATTATTTTGTGTGTTGTTTCCAGCAGCCAATCACATCACAGCGAGGAATGTCCTGACTGACTTCCGGTTTTCACTCCGGTGTCGGTACCAGATGTGGTCGGGTTGCTCGATGTGTTCGGGTTGTGGACGGGGTCCTTCGGAAGCCTGCTGATGACGTCAGGCGTTATAATATATTGATGTATTATATTTCTTTGACTGCATGTTTGTCACCTCTGTGTGTTACATTTGTGTGTTCTGAGTTACTAAATAAAAACAATTACAAAATAATAAAGTACATTTACATCATACTTTTTTTCTTCTTCTTTCGGTGTCCACTGCGTGCCTGTCGAAGAAGTCACGTCAATTGTCGGAGGGAAAACTTGGAAATACTAGATTGAGAAATATTTCCCACTATATGCAGACATATTCATACAATATTGCAGCCCGAGTGAACCACAGCATTGTTGCAAGTTCGGCAGGAGAAACGTAAACGTCCCACTGCTGGAGCAGCAGCAGCTTCTCGAGGCATAGGCGGAAGTGACGTAAAGCTGACCAGCCATCGTGGCGGTCATGCAGTTATTTTGTTTTATTTTTTTTATCAACCAAATTAAAATATGATATAACAGATATTAAAATAGAACAGCCGGGGGTAAAAACAAACACAGAGGCAAAGAAATATATTTGAAAAATACGTGCTTAAAGCATGACGTCATAAGCAAGCGCGCAGCTTCCGAAGGACCTCGACCACATCCACCGACCCGTCCACACCGGAACAAAAGCAGTCCGCCGCTAAATTCTTCTCAATTAGTGTGGAACTGACTGTAATTTTCTCAAAGGATGTCCAGTGCTACTCTAAAGGACTACGACATAATTCATTAAGTCTTTGTGTCCCGATAACCTCATCTTCGCGCGTTGATGCTTTTCGGCGTAGTTAGCTTAGCTTGTTAGCTAGCTAGCCGCTAACAAAAAGAGGCACATGACTCATCGCCAAGCAGAGATCAAGTGCGGATTTTTGGGAATTATCATTTGAATATGTGTGAAAGAACGACACCCAAGTACAAAGAGGGACTTTGTGGAATAAAAGAAGAGAACGAGCAACATATTCAACTGCTGGGCGAAGTTTGCAAGCAGCCTCGTGTTGTGCCACTCAAAGCAGGTTTGTACACGTTTTACTCTCATTTGCTTTGTCAAGAACGACTTTCTATCGTTAAAAATATGCATCACAACATTAAGTTGTTTGGGGAAATGCGTCCAAGGTTATTGCCGCTTTATTTTTAAATATTGCCTTTCACTTGCAGGTCTGCTGAACATTTGTTTTTGCCAAATGAAATCAGTGCAGAAAATATATGCCAAAGAATAACCAATAGTGGGGGGTGAACTCCATGTTTTTTTTTTTTATAAAATTTCAACAGATTATTTAACATTTTACATTTTCTGGTATTTATATCTTGTTCAAGCAATTCCTTCCGGAAGTAATTCTGCCTGACTCTCAATAATATGCACACTGCGGCGAAAACATCAATGGCGGTTGATCAATTTTAGTGGATAAAACACAAAATATTATGTTTTTAAAAAAAATCAAGCACGTAATGGTCTTATTTATTTATTAACTTTGTACTGGCTTGGTCGGGTGAGAATCAATGAACCTCCGGTGGATCTGCACTGTTTTGTGCACATGTGCGTAGTTTCACCCCATCCAAACATTTAAAATACATTTAATGAATCCATCCAGGGTTGCACGGATCTCATCGGTGAACAAGCGCATGCTGCAAGGAATGCATCTGCATCTTTGGCTTACTATGGGCTTAAAAGGGGAGTACGCCACAACCCCCTTTTCTACCAACAAGGCCAGGAACATTTAGTTCCTGGTAATAAAGTTCCTGTGGCCCAGGAGGTTTGCATTTCCCCCGCAACTCATAGTTCCTGGTAATTTATCCAAATGACAATGTTGTGTTACTTTGTTACTCATTACTGACACCCTATGGCTGTTAAGCATCGTTGCGGTTCCAAAATAATTCAGTGAACTCTTAAAATATTTTGGTGTATCTTAGTCGAATTTGAATACATATTGGATAACTTTAAAATATACAGTCATTATTCAAATATGTCAACATGAAAGTCACAGTGAAAGTGTTGTTGCTTAATGCTTATGTGTAGAGATTTTGACTCTTCAAACATAATGTTGTTTGAAAATTTATTTAAAAACAGAAATTTTATAAAAATAAAAAGGGGAATGTTGGAATGTACTAGCAGGCTAAATGTCATTTTGGGCAAAAAAAAACCCAAACGTAAATCATGCAATAAATAGCGACTCTGATGCCAGGGCCCCTTTAATTCTTTTAGGGATCCAGATTATAATGGAAGTAAAAATACCCACGATGAAACTTTCTCTAAATGCAAAATGAAATAATTGTAAACATATTTCACTTGAAGGATTCCTATTTTATCAATGACATTATGTTGCGGTGGCCCCCATTAATAAGTTAGGGTCCCACAACAGGTGTTCCATCAGACGCACACAATAGCCTGTGTGTGCTAACTTCAGATCGCTTCCAGAAACGTCTGTGACTAATTCAGGAATTAAATCGGGCATCAGCCGCAACGTGCTTCCTTTTTAAATGCTCGTTTATCACTGTTGTGCTGCTAAAAGGAGGTTTACATCGTAGGAGGTTTGTGACCATGTCAGGAATGAAATCGGGCATCAAAAGGGAGGTTTACATTGTAGGACGTAATTTTGTGAAATGTCCCCATGGTCCGGTCCAAGTTGGGGTTGCACGCATTGCTCCGTGTGCAGCAGGCATAAGTCAAGGTAGCACGCTAGAAACAACATAAGACAAAGTCGCCGCGTGAGGTTTGACTTGACCAAACCAAATTTGTGTTTGTCTTTGTGTCCATCAGACGTCAGTGAAAACGATCTCCGTTCTGTGAAAGAGGAGCCAGACTTGACTCACATCAAAAAGGAGGAGGAGGAGGAGGAGATCAACAAGTCACCACTGAACGTTGTCCCTATAAAGACTGAAGATGAAAACAAGGATGAGAGTGAGGACAACAGAGGGGCGGAGCCTCCAAGCAGCTGCTCAAGTCATCACGTGAACACAGAAGGTGATGAAGACCACTGGGGGCCATCACAAGCACAAAATCAGGACACATTAGACGCTCATGACGATGGTGATACTAATGATGATGATAATGAGCAAACTAAAGGTGAAAGGGCATGTCACACTGACTCATTATCTTCAAAGTTGTCTTTAAAATTGCACAAAAAAACACACAGTGGAGAAAAAACATTTTCCTGCTCAATTTGTGGCAAGAGTTTCTCTCAAAAGTCAAGTTTAAAAACGCACACAAGAACACACACTGGAGAAAAACCTTTTTCTTGCTCAGTTTGTGGCAAGAGTTTCTCTCAAAAGTCGCATTTAACAAACCACACAAGAACACACAGTGGAGAAAAACCTTTTTCCTGCTTGGTTTGTGGAAGATACTTCTCTAGAAAGGCTAATTTACAAATTCACACAAAAACACACTGTGGTGAAAAACCTTTTTCATGCTCAGTTTGTGGCAAAAGATTCTCTGATATGTCATGTTTGACAAGCCACACAAGAAAGCACAATGGAGAAAAACCTTTTTCCTGCTCAGTTTGTGGTAAAAGCTTCTCTGGAAAGTCACATTTACGAATCCACACAAGAAAACACACTGGAGAAAACCCTTTTTCTTGCTCAGTTTGTGGTAAAAGCTTCTCTCAAAACTCAACGTTAACAAGCCACACAAGAACACACAATGGAGAAAAACCTTTTTCCTGCTCAGTTTGTGGTAAAAGCTTCTCCCAAAATTCTCATTTAACAAGGCACGCAAGAACACACAGTGGAGAAAAACCTTTCTCCTGCTCGGTTTGCGGTAAATCTTTCTCTGTAAAGTCAAATTTACGAATCCACACAAGAACGCACAGCGGAGACAAGACATTCAGTTGCAGCGTTTGTGCTAAAAAATTCGCCACTAAACAGAGTGCTGAGAAACACGATTGTGCTGGTGAGAATTGCAGCGATCTGAAGCTGAAAAAAAGGACAAAAAAACTGAAGGAACCGACTCTTTGTGGTAAGATGCGATTTTGAATAAAATATAATAAATTGAAATTTGCAAAGCTTTTTTATTGACACTAAGCCAATGTGATCATTGCCAGACGAACCATTGTGTCTGAGTGATGATTATTTTTTTTGTTTTTATATCAAACATGTCATGTCTTTATCCACACCGCTTATCCGGTACAGGGTCGCGGGAGGGTGCGGGAGCCTATCTCAGCTGACTCCGGGCGAAAGGCGCACTACACCCTGAACTGGTCACAGCCAGTCAGAGGGCAGACATAGACACCGTCACTGAGTGGGAACTGAACCCACGCTGCCTGCACACAACTCAGGCGAGTGTACCACGACACCATCAGTGGCTTTATATCGAACATAAATAAAATTAATTGCCTTTGCCTGGAACAACATTTGTTAACATTATGCTTTTCAGTTGTCTTTTTAATCGTACTTAATGGAAAAGGTGTGAGAAGAAACGGTGCTTCTGAAATCGGTGCCTTCCACGATCATCAATAAAATCACTTGTTCCACTTGCTCAACTGGCCTTCATCACGCTGTGAAAAGGTGAAAAACTGAACGAGAAGTTGAACTTTAAATAGAACAAGAAAGATAAATGCAAGTAGTCTAACTTTCTCTCAAAGATTTTGGAATGTCAAGAGTGTAGCTACACCGGTCCAGCGAAAAGGCCACGATTCAGACTGATGTCCAGATTTTCTTTTTTTATTTCTCTTCCTTTGATGGCTTTAGGAAATCACGTGACACAGTGAAAACTACAAATACATACACGCCGAATGAGTCCTTGAGGCCAATGCAAACAATGTACATTAATAAACAAAGTAAAAATGAAGAAAGGCACAAATATCGTGTGCGCCTCCTGAACACAGTGTATTTATCGCTCTGCTGATGCACGATCCGTTCCTGCTTTCGTAAATCTTCCCGCTTCTTTTTTTTCGTCACCACGGAGGAGAGGATCCGCATTACGCAGTTCGTTGCTGCGCGTCTGAATTGCAAAAGTGAATCACCGTAATTTAATGAATACTGAAACGAATAATTAAATATTTAAGTACCTAAATAAATACAGAAATATTATAACACTCTAACATTTACATAATAAAACAGCGACATATTTCAATTTAAAATTCACAACCACATACTGAGTGAATTAAATTCATAATAAATATAGAAACATTTAATAAATATTGAACGAATTTTGAAAGATAAAAAATCATGAATGAAATTTTAAGTATTAATGGAATAAATAAAATAATTGCACACATTTAAATGAACAAATATGTTGAAAAATATTCAAGATTTAAATAAAAATAATTAAAAAATATTTAAATAATTTTTATGTATTAAAAAATGTGAATAAATATTGTAGTATTACAGAAGCAAGCTTAAATAATTCCATGAAAATCGAATTAAATACTGATAGAGGTAAAGAATAGTAAAAGAAAAAAATACTTAAATAGTGATGTGCAAATAAATGAAAAACAACAGACAAATCCCGAATGAAAAATACAATTTATCAACATTTGACAAACGACAATGTGAAATGTTGATCTGAGAGATTTATTTCTTGCATATTCATATTCTTAAAGAACCTTAATAATTTTTTTCTTTTACTTTTTTAGTTACTTAAGAGCTCAATCCACGTGAAATATCCCCTTGGGAGATAAAAAAAATATCTCATGCAAAAAATAAAGAGCGACTAATTGTTTTTGAGGACAATCAAGGCACCATCGCACTGGCGAAAAAGCCTGTAAAAAGGCAAAGGTGCAAATATGTTGACAGTAAGAAACACTTTATCACGTCAGCTCCAGCACCCTCCCGCGACCCAGTACAGGATAAGCGGTGTGGATAATGACATGGCATGACATTTGGAATACTGTCCAACCGACAACATGGTGGCAGATGTTTCAACAAAACCAGAAACAAAAGTTAAGTTTAATTCATCTGTCAAGTTCATGTTTGGGAACTAAAATGTTTGTTCATTTGCATACGGTTTAAATCTTAAGTTTTTCCGATGTTTAGAAGAATATGACAATGATTTGCATCGCAAATGGTGACATCTGTCGGTGAGTTGATGACAGTGCCCCACACGGCCAGCAGCCAATCATATCACAGCGGGGTGTGTCCTGTTCTTCCGCTTTCGTGCCGAACAGACTGCCGTTTTCAAGCAGGGGATCCATTCAGCGCTACTTTAAAAAACGACGCGATCTTTCATTCGTCTCCTCTAACAAATAGAAGCACAGAGATCAAGTGCGGATTTGTTGAGATTGTCAGGGGAGGGATTTCACTGGTCACCACACCATAGAGTCATGGTTTCAAATCAAAACCATAAATATCTCTGAACATCTTACAAGCAAACAATGAAACAAAGAAATAAAATTATCACAAAACATGTATCTCTCATGCCATTCATATCCTCATAAGAAATAAAAACAACACGAAAACAGTACTGATGCATTCCGGGAGCCTCAGCCAATCAGATGGCTGGTTAGAGAAATGTGAGTCGTGTGCTTTGGGTAGTGTGTTTTTATTTATATTTTTGCAGTCTGTTGTCTAAACCTGTGATGTATCTTGCTTGCAATAACATGAATGATAAGACAGACTACAACATCGTGTACAGCTGCCCTTTTGTCCCGCTTTCTCCTGCACCATCAGCCAAAGAACGTATTCACATAATGTTTATGTCACAGTCAATTTGAAGCATAGATGTCTCAGACTTTGGCCAGCAGTGTGTGCTAAAATGCCCTCTGAAACACCTCATGGTCGAGAGAGTTTCTCAGTCCATATAATTGGCGTGTCACATTACAAGGCGTCTCGTTTGTTTTGGGGAAGATTTAAGACTTTGAAGTGTGCCTTATGGTCGTGAAAATACGATACCCACGATGAAACTATCTCTATGCAAAAAGAAATACTTGTAAACATATTTCACTTGAAGGATTTCTATTCTATCAATGACATTATGTTGCGATGGCCCCCAGTGGCCCCCATTAATAAGTTAGGGTCCCACAACAGGTGTTCCATCAGACGCACACAATAGCCTGTGTGTGCTAACTTCAGCTTGCTTCCAGAAACGTCTGTGACTATGTCAGGAATGAAATCGGCATCAGCCGCAACATGCTTCCTTTTCAGATGCTCGTTTATCACAGCTGTGCTGGTAGAAAAGGGAGGTTTACATCGTAGGACGTAATTTTGTGAAATACCCCCATGGTCCGGTCCAAATCGGGGTCGCACGCATTGCTCCATATGCGGTAGGCACAAGTCAAGGTAGCACGGTAGAAACAATATAAGACAAAGTCGCCGCATGAGCTTTGACTTGACCAAACAAAATGTGTGTTTGTCTTTGTGTCCTTCAGACGTCAGTGAAAACGATCTCCGTTCTGTGAAAGAGGAGCCAGACTTGACTCACATCAAAAAGGAGGAGGAGGAGGAGGAGATCAACAAGTCACCAGTGAACGTTCTCCCTATAAAGACTGAAGATGAAAACAAGGATGTGAGTGAGGACAACAGAGGGGCGGAGCCTCCAAGCAGCAGTTCAAGTCATCATGTGACAACAGAAGGTGATGAAGACCACTGGGGGCCATCACAAGCACATAATGAGGACACATTATCGGACGCTCATGACGATGATGATGATGATGATGATGGGCAAGCCGAGGGTGAAAGGGCATGTCACACTGACTCATTAACTTCAAAGTTGTCTTTAAAACCGCACACAAGAACACACAGTGGAGAAAAACCTTTTTTCTGCTCAGTTTGTGGCAAAAGCTTCTCTGGAAAGTTTAATTTAATAAAACACACAACAACACATAGTGGAGAAAAACCCTTTTCCTGCTCAGTTTGTGGCAAAGAATTCTCTCAAAAGGTACATTTAACAAGTCACACAAGAACACACAGTGGAGAAAAACCTTTTTTCTGCTCAGTTTGTGGAAAGAGTTTCTCTCGTAAGTCGCATTTGACAAGCCACACAAGAACACACACTGGTGAAAAACCCTTTTCCTGCTCAGTTTGCGGCAGAAGCTTCTCTCAAAATGCAACGTTAACAAAACACACAAGAACGCACACTGGAGAAAAACCCTTTTCGTGCTCTGTTTGTGGTAAAAGCTTCTCCCAAAATTCTCATTTAACAAGGCACGCAAGAACACACAGTGGAGAAAACCCGTTTTTCTGCTCAGTTTGGAGGAAAAGTTTCTCTCAAAAGTCACGATTAACAGAACACACAAGAATACACGCTGCAAAAAAAACCTTTTCCTGCTCAGTTTGTGGAAAGAGTTTCTATCGTAAGTCGCATTTAACAAGCCACATAAGAACACACAGTGGAGAAAAACCTTTTTTCTGCTCAGTTTGTAGGAAAAGTTTCTCTCAAAAGTCACGATTAACAGAACATACAAGAATACACTCTGCAGAAAAACCCTTTTCCTGCTCAGTTTGTGGAAAGAGTTTCTATCGTAAGTCGCATATAACAAGCCACACAAGAACACACAGTGGTGAAAAACCCTTTTCCTGCTCAGTTTGCGGCAAAAGCTTCTCTCAAAATGCAACGTTAACAAAACACACAAGAACGCACACTGGAGAAAAACCCTTTTCGTGCTCAGTTTGTGGTAAAAGCTTCTCCCAAAATTCTCATTTAACAAGGCACGCAAGAACACACAGCGGAGAAAACCCTTTTTTCTGCTCAATTTGGAGGAAAAGTTTCTCTCAAAAGTCACGATTAACAGAACACACAAGAATACACGCTGCAAAAAACCCTTTTCCTGCTCAGTTTGTGGAAAGAGTTTCGCATTTAACGAGCCACACAACAACACACACTGGAGACAAGCCATTCAGTTGCAGCGTTTGTGATAAAAAATTATTTTCTAAAAAGGGTGCTGAGAGACACAATTGTGCTGGTGAGAATTGCAGCGATCCTTGAAGCTTAAAAAAAAGACAACAAAAAACTGAAGGAACTGACTCTTTGTGGTAAGATGTAAATGTGATTTTGAATAAAATATTATAAATTTAATTTTGCAAAGCTCTTTTATTGACACTAAGCCAATGTGATCAGCGCCAGAAGAACCAACGTGTCTGAGTGATAATTAGTTTTTTTTGTTTTCATATCAAACATTATCAATGAAATTAATTACCTTTGCCTAGAACAGGGGTCTCAATCTCGCGGCATGATAGTTTGCGGCCCCCGCCTTATTATGAAAGTTTAATGTTCGTGCGGCCCGCGAATTTGATATGACTGGCACGTTACAGTGTTTTGTGCGGAGCTGAACGAACCTACCAATCACGGTGGAGTATATGGCTCTCGAGGGTGGGCTTGACGTAAGCAGAGAGTTACAGCAGCGAGTTCATTCGTGTGCTGGGATGAGACTGTGACTGGTGATGTTGAAGATGTGCGGACGGATTATAGCAGGTTATGGATTTAGAAATGGACTATGAAGTGAAACTGTATCACTCAAACAGATAGTTGTCAGGATATGATTAGACGTCTATGCGGGGTCTCATGATCCGCTCGCGACGTAGTTCATTCTCTGTGGGTTAATGCTGCACTTTCATTAATGGGATCCTCATCAAAAGGATATGCCATGTTCGTAATAGGAGTGAAAAGTGATGAACAATATAATTTTTTTCATTAAAGACGACGGAACTACGGCAAAATTGGCCGGCTGTTTGATTGAATAAGGAAATGATTTCTCGTCTGTGCCTGTGAAAGCTGGCGGAGACGGACTCGGTTTCATTCATGAAACTTGGTCCCGACCAGTTTAGTGAGTCCCAGGGGCAGTTATCTGTTATTAAGATAGTTATCGTTATCTCTCTCTGTAAAAGTAGTCAAAATAAATAACAACAACGGTCCGTAAGCAGTCGCCTTTTTGCGCTCGCCATCCCGGTCCTTACCATAGAAACACCATGGCCTTCATGGGGAGCGTATCTATGTTCCCCGCTTTGTATGGGACCGGGGAATATAGGACCCTTTTTCTAAATATAAGTCCGATGTTCCCCGCTTTTCCCCAAAAGGGTCCTTTGTTCCCCGCTTTCCGCCAAAAGCCTTGAAATTGTGTTGTATTTCATAATTAATCCTTACCTCCCAGCTAATCCTCATCTCCTCCTCCCACCCTCCCCCTCTGTCTCGCCACGAAATAATCAAAAAGCCAGTGCGCGCAGTTATGCACGGATACATGACATGACATGATAATCCTGCAGCCGTGATCCCGTTCCATGCGCACTTTGCAGGTCTGTTTTAGTGGGCAGTCTTTTATTATTCTATTAGGTTTTATAATTATAAATAGTTTAAAGACGATCAGACATTTATGTCTAAAAGCCGGTCTAAGGAACACGCATGTCCCCAGACATTTGACTCATTATTATTATTATTATTTATTACTGATTAATGTTCTTATTAATTCCTTATTTATTTTTAAATCTTATTTTGTGTTAAAAAATAAAAATAAAGACATTTGAGAAGATTAGATTTTTTTTCTTGCGGATAACCTGATGCGGCCCAGCCTCAGCCAGAGTCTGCCTCTAGTGGCCCCCAGGTAAATTTAGTTTGAGACCCCTGGTTTAGACCTTTCCATAATATCTGGCACCACAGTGGTGATATTTGAAGTTAATGCCAGTAAAGTGGAGTGGTTGCGCTGTTTTTATGAAAAAAATACTCACTTAATGCAAGGGTAGGTTCTTTGTAGAGGGGATTACAGAGTTACATTTGGGACAAAATTTACTTAACAGAAACTGTCCGCACTTGAGGCCGAGGCCAGACCTGCTGCATGATGGTCACCGGCTGAATGGGGACACCTCAGGTGAGATTGGCCGTGCCATGCATCAGATATTTCTGGCCCGTTGGGGTCGATGTTGCTGTATCTTTCAGGTGGGGAAGGGGGAAGACAGGCCTGGTCTACGTGGCCAGGGCGAGGCGGGAATGGAGTGAGACTTCCGGAAGTGACCCATCCAATAATGTCGTCACTACACAGCTGTTCTAGTGGGCCGTCCTCAAGGGCGTGTCCCTTGCGGTTGCAGACATCATGCGAACAGTCCATCAATGAAAAACTGCTAATCAGTCTAAGTAGAATGCATTTGTTACACAATTTTACACAACATCAGAAAAGGAAAATATGGGATTGGATTAAGGAGCGCTACTAAAAATTGTTGTACTTGCAGGTTTAGGAGGCCAAGAGAGATAAAAAAGGGGGAGCAGCTAAGGCAGCAGCCGATGCATGCGGCTCCCATTGCACCTGCTCCTTCCAATTTTGCGGCTCCTAGGCAAGGTTCGGGTGACGCGGCGCCACAGCAGACCGGCTGTCCATAGCAAGGCGGTCAACGAGGTCGGGACTGCGGTAACAGAGATAGGGTGGTTATAGACGGGGGTTGTGAGTGGGGTGTGAGTGGGGTGTGCTCTTGCTGCGGGGTCACTGGGTGATGAGCTGTCCATACCGAGCCACTTTCTGGAATGTGCCATCCTCGGGTCCGGTGCCATGCCTGTCGCACAGAGCTCCACCAGCGCAGGGGGCGCCACCGTTGCCCACTCCCAACGCACTCTTGACACCAACCCGCTGGTACCGCATTTCATGACAGGGGGGCGCGGAGCTTCAGCGTTCGAGGACTGGCAGGTCCCTGCATTCCGGGGACGGTGGATGAACAAGTTTTCGATGGTGCTTGATACTGAGGCGAGATATTCCACGCGCTGTGAGCTCCTTCCACACCTCCCAGTGAGCAACAACTCTATCCTCCTTGAGGACTCTCGAGATTGACTGAGTCACTGCCATTGACTGAACAAACACTGGAATTCGAGTGGCATTTCCGGATGGGACTGAACTTGACTGTGCATATCCTTCGTAGGGAGCATATGTGGTGCTCTCCTCCATTCCAGTGGCTGAACTGAAATATCTGAGGGCAGATCGGAAACCTGGTTCCCATCCTCCCGCGTTGGGGATACCCTGTTCCTGCTCTGGTCTGAGTGGTGTAGCAACCTCCACCCATTCAATTCACCAATTGACACATTACATTGTACATGTGATCACACACATGATTTGGTTTATCAAAAATGCATTCATCCAAATTTAGTCATGAGTACATCTTGCATTAGAATTATATATTTGTCTACCGGCGTTGCCTCGCATGCGTGCCTTGTCCCTGAGCAGCAGAAATGGTATGAATTGTTTACTTTCGCCGAGCCACAAATCACATTGAATATCGATGTGCGTCGTCATACTAAAGAACTAGGCCCCATAGTTGTTGAATACTCCGCGTCACTATCAGGATATCATACTTCAGCACCCACTACAAATTCTTCGGTTTTGGGAACATCACTAAATTTCAAAATTTCCAGAGAAGGGTCACTCGGAAGAGGTAGTTCTGTGTTTGTGTCTCTGTTAGAGGAGTTGTGGTCCCAGGGCTCGACTGATTTGGGGCTCGGCTCCGCGATTGTTTTTACTGTCTCTACACCCTTCCCCAGTTGACAGAATCAGTGTGGGCACGGCCTCAAGGTGGAGGGAGGCATTCGGGAGGCAATAGGAGGTGAAGACTGCAGCGGTCTTTGGAGCTGTCTATGTCTTGGAGAGCACCTATTCTTCCCGTAAAAAAAAAAGGTTTAATTTGGTATCTGCGTTATTATAGTTTTAGGATTTTTTATTTTTTATTTTATTTTTATATTTCATTTGGGTTGCTTAAAAGATTTGACAAAAAACGGTCAAAATTGGATCGTTGGCTCGGGGCTTAATTGGTAATCTCTAAACACAGTTAGATATTTGAACTCAGTGAACTAAATTTTATTTGATTCAGGAATGATTCTCCCATGTTGCGAAGCCAAATTCTAATATTGTGCTATATTAGCTGGATATCATTAGGACATTATTGCGAACCAACACTGCTGGATTGTGGTGATTATCAGCAAAACTAAATTCATACGTTGGAGAATTTTTTCTGGGGGCAATGCCTGTGAGGATGAAACGGTCTAGATTATATTCGAAGAAAGCTTTTACAACAGTCTGGGAATTGAAATAGATATAATATTTGGTGGGTTTACGTTATATTATTCAAGTGACTGATACAAGCTTCACAAATAAATTGAAAAAGGTGATCGAATACAATTAATTATGGTATTATTGCGATTATTTAGTTAAGAAATTTAATCGCGGGACGGCACTAGTTTATTTGTTACTTTTTGTTGTCTAATATAACTTTGATTGGGATCGACCCCACTAGGGGGTGGGGTCGACAGGGGGTCATTTTATATTTTTCATAGTATATTTTTTGCTGCATGCATTTTTTGGAAGGATTGTATAACGATTGCTGGCATTTTAAACACTTACGGGACAGAAGGTCAATTATTTAATTTAGCAGGACGCTTTTAGTATGTTTGCTTCTACTCTATCAGACTGTTTTTTAGACAGACGGAGTGGAGACAAAAATTGTGATGTTACAGTACCACTGCAACCAGACGGTCATGTACGAGGAACGGGAGGACAGCTCGGATAGGTTGACAGACGCACAGGTGATATTGTTTTATAAAATTTGTGACCAAGACCCCAAGGTTGGTATATGTGCGAAATTATTCAATCTCACAATTGATTTGGAGAATTCAAGGGTTTGATAATGAGGTGGCCAAGCAAAATTTTACGTGTTTGAAATTGAATGGAACAGGACAGACAATTGGACAAATACCGTGGGATTGGTGTGAAACGAATGTGTCTCTTCCAGCAGGACCCCCGCTTTCCCGTGCAGACGTCTGGTTGTGGTGTGGTGGGAAATTTCTATATGACAGGCTGCCGACCAATGCCTCTGGCAGGTGTTCCCTGGTGACTTTAATTATGCCGGTGAGTGCAACACCTGTAGATTTGGACCAGTTAAAGTGGGATCAATTCAATCAAGTCGTCCCGATGTCCGGTGTGGATAGACAAAAAAGAGGCCTGAGAGATTGGTTACGATAAGCGTGCCAAGAGGGGTCCCGGAAAAATACAAATTAGCAGACCAAATTGCATCAGGGTTTGAAAGCATTTGACCCCAAACAAAAATGTGGATTGCATAAATTATGTTCATTACAACGCTCAGAGATTGAGTAATTTTACTACAGAAGCTTTAGAGGCGGTACATGAACAATTGTCAAAAACTTCATTAATGACGTTTCAAAATAGGATTGCTTTAGATATGTTATTGGCTGAAAAACAAGGAGTGTGCGGGACATTTCGGGATCAATGTTGTAGTTTCACACCAAACAACACGGCACCGGATGGGCGTCTCACCAAGGCATTGGAAGGTTTGCAAACTTTGAACAAAAAGATGAAAGAACATTCAGGTGTAGATTCGGAAATGAGGTCAGGATGGTTGAATGTCTTTGGTAAATGGAAAGGTCTGATTAGCTCTATATTAATCTCAGTGGCAGTATTTACAGCTATTATGGTGCTTTGCGGATGTTGGTGTATACATTGTATCTGTCAGGCTGCGGGGTCGTCGCGGTAGCGGGCAGGACCCAAAGAGGCAGGGAAGCCAAGGCAAGGTAACTTGGAGGGAGTTTATTAAATGAACAGGCAGGCGAACGAGGAAACTGGACAAACCAGAACGAGGCGGGGTGCGAAAATAACGAAGGATAAACAGAAAGTGACTAGACTGAAACAGCGAATAGAGGGTGTAGCTGGAGCAATGCACCGACGCTGAGCTGTCGGCACGGGGTGGTTAAATAGTCCATTGATTCGGGGAGCAGATGGGAGTCAGGTGTGCGCGGCTAATGGGGAACAGGTGCGTGGCTGGTGGGGACGGAGTGCTGAGGGGAAACGCCCCTACTCAGCTGACAAACTAAACAGAATGAAGACATGGCAGGGAGGTGAAGAAAAACAATGACAAAAAACACTGACATGACCAACGCGGGTCATGACAGTATCAGATCTCCTACAGTTATAAGCCTTGAACGCACCTTGGGCCCGCTGCCACTGGGTGGCAAGTACATGATGATCCCCGTGTCGGGCCCACAGCCAGTTCCTCTGGCAGCCAGCAGGTCCATGGGGTTCAGCGGAGTCAGTGGTAGTGGCCTCAGTTGTCTGAGGCCATGAGAGGGAATACAATTTTTATATATCATTCTACATTTTTATTTTTTACTGTTTTGATTATTTTTCTATTCTTATTTTTGTGGGGGTGACGGCCTCAGTTCGCTGAGGCCATGTGAGGGATTAAAGGATTTTATACAATTGACTACAAGTTTATTCAGTTTAGTGCAATAAAGATATGTACTGATTGTGCTTTAATTCAATATACAATAAAAGGTCAGGGCAGGCTGTGTGAAGTGCATAGGTGGCAGATGTTTTGTGCAGGACGAGCCGCACGTCGGAGAACTGGGTGAGCTGACGCGGAAAAGTTCCAGACATCAAGGACATCCAGGTGCTGTTGTGTGAGATGGTCAGACGGTCGACCGTGAGAGTGGAATAACAGATCGAGTGGCTCATGGGCAGTTGAGCGCATGAACAACTGCCTTGGCGCGCGCACATGGGAAGAGCTGACCCGCCATCATGCGGGGTGAAGATATCCAATAAGAGAAAGCTCAAGTTAGTTGCAGATGACACATAGCAAATAGGAGTCTAGTCTTTGATGTCTTTGCTTTGTTTTGTTGAAATGTATAAATGATCCTGGGCAACTCGGGCGGGGCGTCGTCCTCTGTTGGGTACAGGGACGCGCAGAGCTGTAATGGTAGGAACCGAGCCCCAGGCTTTGTATTAGATCTCCTGTTAGAAATAAATCCGCTCCCGTGTGAAGTTGCCGGCTTCCTGGTCATTTCTTTCTCTCAAAAACGAGTGTGCATAATTGTTGTATGAATGAAGGTCGTGTTTGGTTAACCATTAATGGAGTCAGATAATTAATTCGAACCATTTTGGTAAACTTTTGGTACAGATAATAGTTAAGATTCCAACAATATGACCAAACATTTTAGTTCCCAAATATGAACTTGAGACATGTATTTATTTAACGTTTGTTTCCGGTTTTGTTCAAACATCTGCCACCATGTCGTCGGTTGGACAGTATTCCAAATGTATTTCTCTATTACTAACAGTTGACATGATAAAGTGATACTTTATGTCAACATGCTTGAACCTTTGCTTTTTTTTTACAGGGTTTTTCGCCAGCGACGTGGTTGTGAATTTTGAATTAAAATACGTCACTGTTTTATGTCCTAAATGTTAGTGTTAAAAATGATTACAGTGTTGATATAAGGACTTAAATATTTCATGATAAACGCAGAAAAAAAATATTTTTGTTTGAAGATTCCACAGTTCCTGTCAAATAAATTTTCATCTTCCTGTGTGCATCAGTATCTTCCCAGCACTTCTCCCACTGAGATCACTCTGCAGACTGACCCAAAAGACAATTTATTTTCCAGACTATCTCATTGATCTTCCCTTACTGATGAAAATTCCATAACAATCTGGGGTCAGACGTGGGATAGCTGAAGATCCGCCGGTGAAATTCAGGGACGCCCGTGTGTGGCCACCCAGGTCCAATTCAGACAGCAGCAGCAACGAACTGCGTGATGCGAATCATCTCCTCAGTGGTGACGAATGAACGCTGACTCCAGTCGCCATCAAGTTGCCAACTCCTGACATACCAAAACCTTTGAGAGAAACTGAGCCGATTTGCGTTTCTTTCTGGTTCCTTTTATAGTTCAACTTCTAGTTCAGTTTTTCACCTTTTCACAGCATAATGAAGGCCAGTTGAGCAAGTGGAACAAGTGATTTTATTGATGATTGTGGAAGGCACTGATTGCATAAGCACAGTTTCTTCTCACACCTTTTCCATTAGGTACGATTAAAAAGACAACTGAAAAGCATAATGTTAAAAAATGTTGTTCCAGGCAAAGGCAATTAATTTCATTTACATGTTCAATGTAAACACACACACAAAAAAACTCATCATCACTCAGACTTAATGGTTCTTCTGGCAGTGATCACATTGGCTTAATGTCAATAAAAAAGCTTTGCAAAATTCAAAACATCATATTTTATTCAAAATCACATTTACATCTTACCACAAAGAGACAGTTCCTTCAGTTTTTTGTCTTTTTTGTTAGCTTCAAGGATCGCTGCTAATCTCGCCATCACAATCGTGTGTCTCAGCATGCTGTTTAGTGGCGGATTTTTTTAGCACAAACGCTGCAACTGAATGGCTTTTCTCCAGTGTGTGTTCTTGGGTGGCTTCTTAAATACGACTTTTGAGAGAAACTCTTGCCACAAACTGAGCAGGAAAAACGGTTTTCACCAAGGTGTGTTCTTCTATGTTTTGTTAAAGCCCAGTTGTCAGAGAAGCATTTTCCACAAACAGAGCATGGAAGAGGTTTTTCTCCAGTGTGTGTTATTGAGTGATTACTTTCGAGAGAAACATTTACCGCAAACCAAGCAGGAAAAAGGTTTTTCTCCACTGTGTGTTCTTCTATGTTTTGTTAAAATTTATTTTTGAGAGAATCCTTTGCCACAAACTGAGCAGGCGAATGTTTTTTCTCCACTGTGTGTTCTTGTGTGACTTGTTAAATGTGATTTTCGAGAGAAGCTTTTGCAACAAACTGAGCAGGAAAAAGGTTTTTCTCCACTGTGTCTTCTTGTGTGACTTGTGAAATGTGCCTTTTGAGAGAAGCTTTTGCAACAAACTGAGCAGGAAAAAGGTTTTTCTCCACTGTGTGTTCTTGTGTGACTTGTTAAATGTGACTTTTGAGAGAAGCTTTTGCAACAAACTGAGCAGGAAAAAGGGTTTTCTCCACTGTGTGTTCTTGTGTGACTTGTTAAATGTGACTTTCGAGAGAAGCTTTTGCAACAAACTGAGCAGGAAAAAGGTTTTTCTCCACTGTGTGTTCTTGTGTGACTTGTTAAATGTGACTTTCGAGAGAAGCATTTTCCACAAACTGAGCAGGAAAAGGGTTTTTCTCCACTGTGTGTTCTTGCGTGGCTTGTTAAATGCGACTTTTGGGAGAAGCTTTTACCACAGACTGAGCAAGAAAAGGGTTTTTCTGCAGTGTGTGTTCTTGTATGTTCTTTTAATCGTGACTTCAGAGAAAAGCTTTTCCCACAAACTGAGCAAGAAAAGGGTTTTTCTCCACTATGTGTTGTTGTGTGTTTAGTTAAATTAGACTTTCCAGAGAAGCTTTTGCCACAAACTGAGCAGGAAAAAGGTTTTTCTCCAGTGTGTGTTCTTGTGTGTTCTGTTAAATTTCCCTTTTCAGAGAAGCATTTTCCACAAACTGAGCAGGAAAAAGGTTTTTCTCCACTGTGTGTTCTTGTGTGGATTGTTAAATTAGACTTTTGAGAGAAGCTTTTGCCACAAACTGAACAGGAAAAAGATTTTTCTCCACTGTGTGTTCTTGTGTGGCTTGTTAAATGCGACTTTCGGGAGAAGCTTTTACCACAGACTGAGCAAGAAAAAGGTTTTTCTGCAGTGTGTGTTCTTGTATGTTCTTTTAATCGTGACTTTAGAGAAAAGCTTTTCCCACAAACTGAGCAAGAAAAAGGTTTTTCTCCAGTGTGTGTTCTGTTAAATTTCCCTTTTCAGAGAACCATTTTCCACAAACCGAGCAAGAAAACGTTTTTTCTCCACTGTGTGTTCTTGTGTGTGGTTTTAAGGACAGCTTTGAAGTTAATGAGTCAGTGTGACATGCCCTTTCACCTTTGGCTTGCCCATCATCATCATCATCATCATCATCATCATCATCATCATCATCATCATGAGCGTCTGATAATGTGTCCTCATTATGTGCTTGTGATGGCCCCCGGTGGTCTTCGTCACCTTCTGTTGTCACGTAATGACTTGAGCTGCTGCTTGTAGGCTCCGCCCCTCTGTTGTCCTCACTCTCATCCTTGTTTTCATCTTCAGTCTTTATAGGGACAACGTTCACTGGTGACTTGTTGATCTCCTCCTCCTCCTCCTCCTCCTCCTTTTTGATGTGAGTCAAGTCTGGCTCCTCTTTCACAGAACGGAGATCGTTTTCACTGACGTCTGCAGGACACAAAAAGACAAACAATAAGACCAATACGTACTTGATGTTACGGCCCTGGGCTAGGGCCCACCTACAAGGCCACTCCCTTCGTGTATGCCAGTAGCTCTTGTACCCTTTCGTTTGTAAATCAATGGACTTGTGTCTCATCGCTGGACTGCTTTCCCGCTCGTTCCCTATTGGTGGACTGCTTTCCCGCTCGTTCCCTATTGGTGGACTGCTTTGCCTGCTCGTTACACATGGACGTCCCCATCAACGAGCTCCACCTGTGCAGCTGGGACCAATAAAAGGACCTCGGTCCAGCTGCTCAGGGCGGCTGGAACTTTACAGTTCAGTTCGCCTCGCTTGCGCTCGTTGTGTCTCTTGTTTGGACTTGTGTGAATTCTTGAGACACTCGCTTTTGTTATTTGTACTCATTTGTTAATACTGGTTGATTAAGATCCTTTGTTTAGAACCAACCTCCTTGCTTTACTAAAAATAAATTGTATACTCTTTCCACACCATTTAACAGCTTGGTTTATGTTACTTCCCTCCTTCCTAGCAGAGCCGGTCGTAACACTTGATTTTTTAAAAAAAGAATTAATATTCTGTGTTTTATTCACTCAAATTTATCAACCGCCATTGAGGTTTCGTTGCAGTGTGCACATTTTTCAGAGTCAGGCAGAATTCCTTCCGTAAGGAATTGCTCGAACAAGATATAAAAAACAGAAAATGTAAAATGTTAAATAATCAGTTCAAATTTTATCAAAAAAAAAAGAAAAAAATGGAGTTCACCCCCCACTATTGGTTATTCTTTGGTTTTTATTTTCTGCACTGATTTCATTTGGCATAAACAAATGTTCGGCAAACCGACAAGTAAAAGGTGAAGGATTGTATTACGAATACTGGCATTATTTTAAACACATGCGGGACAGAATGTCGTTTATTAAAGTTAGCAGGTTCATATTTACTAAATATTTTAAACATGGATGAAACAAGAAGCATTTATCAAATGAAACTAGAAGCACGGGTCACAAGAATGACTGGGATTGTAGTCCTGATGTTTACTGATTTCTTATATTATTCTCATATGCTAAATTTATAGTACTAAGTTGAAATGTGTGAACTTTATTGAAATTCTCAGTAGTGAGAACAAATTTGCACACATAGCATTTCCTTGAGCTGCCCTCACACTGACAGCACTTCATGGACAAAGACGACAAAGCACATTCTCCACATTGGCTGTAGAGATGCAAACATACCAAATTGGGCACTGGAGGACTCACACAGACGCTATCGCAAAAAACACATTCCGAAAGACATAACAATTGGAGATCGGAGCACACGCACATACACACTCGCACACCAACAAGATTACAGAGGAATGCCAGCGACGGAGGGACTGCCGGCCGGAGAAGGCCAGCCTTGGCGTGCCAGTCTTGGGGACCAGACGGGAATCAACTTATCCAGACGATGACTAACCTGGGGAGGACCTTCCCTCGGACGTGGACCCGTGCCGTGGGAGGGAGCGAGGACGACCGATTCAACCGATTCAACCTACATTACTCTTGACATAAAAAACTCCTATAAAAACTGAAGCTGGGCTGAAAGATGGTGCGCATTTTTCGACTGTGCTCGCCCGAGTGCAGTTTCTCGTGAGATAAAGAAAAAGCCGCCCAGATGTCTTTGTACTATTTCCTGAACTCCAGAAATTGAAGAAACTAAATATCGGAACTCTAATCAGTTGTTGGGTCTTTATTTGACCCTTTTCTTCTTGAGCACAAAAAAAAACGAACACGCATTGGAGTCAGTTTGGCTTTTAAAGGTTGATTTACGAACTACTTCTCATTTCCACGGTGACCCAACTCCAATAATGGCAACATTTAAAAATAAAACGGCAATAACCTTGAACGGATTTCCCCAAACAACTTAATGTTGTGATGCATATTTTCAACGATAGAAAGTCGTTCTTTACAAAGCAAATGAGAGTAAGACGTCTACAAACCTGCTTTGTGTAGCACAACACGAGGCTGGTTGCAAACCTCGTCCAGCAGTGGAAGATGTTGCTCGTTCTCTTCTTTTACTCCACAAAGTTCCTCTTTGTACTTGGGTGTCGTTCTTTCACACATTTTCAAACGCCAATCTCAACAAATCCGCACTTGATCTCTGCTTGGCGATAACTCGTGAGCTTCTCTTTGTTCAACGAGACGAATGAAAGATGGCGTCGTCTTTTCAGAGTCGCACTAAAAGAATTTCCTCCGAGAAAATGGCAGTCTGTTCGGCACGAAAGCGGAAGAACAGGACACACCCCGCTGTGATATGATTGGCTGCTGGCTATGTGGCGCACTGTCACCAACTCACCGATAGGTGTCGCCATTTGCGATGCAAATCATTGTTATCTTCTTCTAATTATTGGAAAAACGTACGATTTGAACCGTATGGATATAAACAAACATTTTAGTTCCCAAATATGAACTTGAGAGCTGTATTTATTTAACGTTTGTTTCCGGTTTTGTTCAAACATCTGCCACCATGTCGTCGGTTGGACAGTATTCCAAATGTATTTCCCTATGATTAACAGTTGACATGATAAATTGATACTTTATGTCAACATGTTTGCACCTTTGCCTTCTGACAGGTTTTTTTTGCCAGCGACGTGGTTGCGAATTTTAAATTAAAATACGTCACTGTTTTATTATCTAAATGTTAGTGTTAAAAAATTATTTCAGTGTTTATAACTTAACCAACTTAAATATTTCATTATTCGTTCCAGTTTTCATTAAACTACGGTGATTATTTATTTCTAGATTCATTGAACTGTTTTAGTAATAATTTAGTATTCAATGTTTAATCATTACTGTCGTTACTTTTTAAATATTTGTGTCACTATTTTGTTCAATCTTAATGTTCTGGAAAATGATTTTGCAAGTAAGGTTTTTGTTATTTATTGTGGCCACCTGCTTTTGAAGAAAGTGACTTTCACATCTAGTACTCGAGGATTCTTTGTGAAGCCAAAACAACACGACCTTGACTGATGAGTAGGCTCAACGCAGAAAAAGGATCTTTTTGTTTTAAGATTACAAAGTTCCTGTCAAATAAATCATCTTCCTGTGTGCATCAGTATCTTCCCATGCACTTCTCCCATTGAGATCACTCTGCAGACTGACCCAAAAGACAATTTATTTTCCAGACTATCTCATTGATCTTCCCTCACTGCTGAAAATTCCACAACAATCTGGGGTCAGACGTGGGATAGCTGAAGATTCGCCGGTGAAATTCAGGGACGCTGGCGGGTGACCTCCAGGGTTCAATTTAGACAGCAGCAGCAACAAACTGTGTGATGCGGATCATCTCCTCCGTGGTGACAAATAAACGCTGACTCCACTCGCCATCAAGTTGCCAACTCCTGACATTTCAAAACCTTTGAGAGAAACGGAGACCACTTGCGTTTTTCTGTCTTGTTCTTTTTATAGTTCAACTTTTAGTTCAGTTTTTCAACTTTTCACACAGCGTAATGAAGGCCAGTTGAGCAAGTGGAACAAGTGATTTTATTGATGATTGTGGAAGTGTCAAGGGAGAATCGCCCCTATGTGGGGGAGCGACTCACGCCTCGGCAAGTAGGAATTCGGACACGGACCGCAGTCAGCAAGTTTCTGGCCAGGAGAGATGAAACCCCAGTGAACAGGTCTGATCTCTGAACCTCCAATTCTCCCCGGGCCTTTTATTGAGAATCATAAGTCACGTCGACATGTGCCGACACATTACAATTAATACAGAAATCAATACAGGTTTACACAACAGTATCAAAGGTACATTCAATCTCAAAGGTATGTGTATTCTGGTCCTAGCCGATGTTTGTCCGGTCCACATCTGTCTCCTTTCATGTTTATTTAGAGTGGAGTTTGTTCGGTTGCCCTGACCTGAGTGGTTGCCTCAACCTAGGTGCAGGTGGCTGTGTTGTTTGGTTCCCAGATTTGTTGGTTAATGAATGAACCGAAATTAGCAACAATATCTCATAATATAGTGTTGTGTGGTGTGAGTCTTTATTCTTTTGTAATGTTGAGAGATGTTTAGACTTTGTGTGATATTTGACTGTTGTGATATTAGGTTTATTCCTGATTACATTTGATAACATGATTGCTCCTATAATATTCTTCACATTTCCCCCCTTTTTATCATATGTAATGTAATATGGCATCAAACACACACCACGATTTTTTAGTGTAGTAGGGAAATTTTGTCGTCGTCATCAACTTGGTCATCAGTGTCTTCTCTATCACCAGCACCTCTTTAACTAATAGAAGGATATATTTCTTGTAATCTGGAATTTGTCGGGGTGACGCCTGTTGAGATAAGTTGGACAAGCAAGGCGCGAATGCAGGGAATACAACGACATTCACACAGTACAAGGATTGAGGTGAACGTTATTATAGAAATCATTACAGAAAATACCATATTTTTATATTCACCAAATGTCTTGTCCCACCACTCATCCCATGCAGAGGTAGTCACACCTGAGTGTTCCTTCATCTTATGGATCAGGGTGCGCAAGCCTGCAATGGCTCTTGTAAGGGACCCTTCCGGAGAAGTGTTTGTTAGGGATGAAAGTACAACAATGGTCCCCAAACATGGCGCAAACCCATCCCCTCTCTGCCAACAGCATGTCCGCCGCGATGCGGTTTCGGAATGCTTGAATGAGGTGGCTGCCAATCGTTCTTTAATAGCTACAAATCAATGAATGAATCAGTAAAATTCCCCAATCTTTGCACGTTTTCGTGTATGTAGTTCATTCAAACCCCGTTGCGATTTGATTTACCAACTTATACTCATCTGGTACGCCCCTTGGTTGGCCAATTGCATCCAAATAGGTCACATCACCATCCCAGGAAGCACTTCGTCTTTTCCTGGAGAAATATTAGCGGGATCCGTGGGCATCAACTGCTCTTTGAATATCCCCTGCTATGGATGGAAAAATAGACACTGGTAAGGGAGGTGACACCAATGCACAAGTTCCAACTGTGTCTTTAAAAGAATCAAATAACGTAGTACCCCCGCACCACCACCACCACACATTGCTGCGTGGCAGTAGTGTACCTGCTTGGAGCACAATTGTCTTACACCATGTTGGAGATAGGCTTTCCACTCTATTTTGTGTTCCTGAAAAATTCATACAAGTAAAGTTAGCTACTGCAACATCAGCAGAGAAGATAGGCTTATCCTAGTAGCCAATTATTTCCTAATTGGGTAATTCCTGTAACCGCTAAAAAGTAATCATCTATAGAGAGTTTTTCTTTTAACTTTATCACCGTTTATTCATCAAAGTTTCAATCTTAAATTTTTCTGAATGGCTAGCCTTAACGGGATTCCTTAGAACAGTAGATATACAGATTACAATAGCATAATAAGGATCTACCCCTTGAGAATACGATCTTAAATTCAATTCTTCTCATGGATTATTGTTGCATCCCCAATTTGTCACGTCAATAGTTAACTGAAACCCTACGGCTATGTGTTTTAATGAAAGTTTTTTTTTTTTTTTTTTTCTCCCACATTTTTCAGTAGTCCAATCAGACCAATCTTATCCCGTTTCTGTTAGCAGTCCATTATTATTATTTATCGGTGTATATTTTGGTGTATGCAAAGCTTTCACTGCAACGAGAACCACACAACACAAAACCACAATTTTTATTATCATCATGTGAAATTTTTATCCACGCGATGATCATGTCGACCGAGGGACCCCTAATAGGGCAGGGTGGCTTTAGTTCTTCACTGGCCTAAAATGTTTTCAGATCCTGTTGATCTGCTCCCACCTAGTCACCAGGCTTGCCTACCTTTCCCTTGTCGGGTGTCTCGGTTGAGATGACCTTTTTTACAATGCGCAAGGTGTTTCCAGGTGTTTCATGCTGCTGTTAGTGTAGTCAGCAGAACTTGGTGAGGGCCTTCCCACTTCGGAGAATTCCAGTGTTTCCTTTTTAGGCTCTGGATCAGAACCCAATTCCCCTGTGACAACGTGTTTGTCCTGTTGAAGAGAAGCACAATCGCTTTCTGGCAATGTCAATTCATTTCTTTTTTTCCAGAGAAAATACAAACAAATTAGATAGGAGTTCAGCATACGTTGCAGGTTTTTCAGTAGATGTTGATGCTCTATTTTTCCAATATTGCGCAAATACATGGCACGTCGAAAAAGCATATTGACCGTCGGTGTAGATTGTCACTATTTTACCAGTCATCAACTTACATGCCTCAGTTAGGGCTACTAACTCAGCAGCTTGAGCTGAGTAATGAGATGGAAGTGGTTCAGATTTTAACACTGTGTCTAAAGTGACCATCGCATAACCTGTTTGTGTTTTTTCAAATTTGTTTTCCTTAGATGACCCGTGAAAAGAATAATTCCGTTCTGTAGAGGTTGATCTTTTAGATCAGCTCCACACTTAGTTGTTTGCTCAGCCAGTTCCTGACAATCATGTTGTACACCATCATCAGGGAGTGGCATTAAGGTTGCTGGGTTTAAGCTGGTTTAAGCCAAAAGATGAAGATATTTTAAAGTTATCTGCATACATCTGCATCCGCATACATGGAAAGTGGTGCAACTTATTTCTGCATGATTTGGAATCCACTTTCTACAATAATTTGTAAGTCCCAAGAATGGCATCATCTGTTTTTTTTTCCTTTTGTCTTTTTTTTTTTTTTTTTTGCAAGTTTCGGAGTGTGCAAGACAGCCATTTGTCCGTCAGATAAAATAGTTATTCCTTTTCCAATAAAATTATGACCTAAATATTTAACTTGTTCTTTCCACAACTGTAATTTGGTTTTATTTACCTTGTGTCATGTTCCTACAACAATCATCTAATCATACAACTTCCCCCTCTTCCTTCATCCACCTGCTCTTTATCTAGTCATGCCTGACTGTTATCTTTCCCCCTACATTCTCGGGCGAAATGCCCCTGCTTATAACAAACAAAGCAAAGTCCTTTCCTCCTCGCCTCCTCTTGTCTCTCTTTGCTATCACAATCTCTGATCCCCCTTCTTCCTCTATTCCTCTGATTTTCTCGTGTTCCCCTATCCTTTCCGCTCCAATCTCTTTTGAATACTGGGTACAGCTTAGCCCTATATTCTTGTACTGTTATTTTTATTACCCGCGTGCGTCGCCTTCCTTGCGTCTCGTTAACCTCAGCACGAGATATATTGATTCCACTGTGACTCACCCCCTCCCTTCTCTGTACCTCCTCACGCCAAACTCTGGCCTGTCGCAATTGCTTCCCTGGTGTATCGCGAGTACACTGTTTTTGTCGATCATGAATGGAGAGATTTCTTAACAATTCTCCCGTTTCCTTTACCCCAGCAAAATCAGAATCAAATTGATAGCGTTCTTTCCTTTTTCCTAAATACTTTGTATTCCCCGGGAACTTATGTTCCATTTGTTTTACCATATCGGGTGATTTCGACCTACTAGGTCTGGCTCCCCTTTTACTGCTCACTTTACTCATTGTCCGTTTGTTAGTAGTAACACAAAAAGTCAGAGATTACCTGGAGAAATGCTACGTGCTTGTTCACTTTCCCTGATGTCAAGCTTCTACCTTTTGACCTAGAGTCTCAGGCGGACATCAGCTTGGTGTTTAAATTTCACAGAATGTGAACAATTTTAGATCTCCTTCAAATACTCTCCACACACACACATTCAATCAACTGTTAGTACGTCAGTCACAGGCCTGGTCGATTCACTGCCTCACTTGTTCGGAACCGAACCGTCCGGGAGTTCCGTTACCCGGGTGCACCGTTAAAACAACTGGTTTTTAATCTGCAGAAGCTACGTTATCTGCAGTAATGTTTTCTTGACTAAACTAAATCTGCAGAAGTTACGTTATCTGCAACAATGTTCTAGATTTGCAGAAGTTACGTTATCTGCAGTGAACAACAGTGAAGTAGCTAAGTCTCACACCAAAAACCGTCTAGGTGTTGTGGTGCCCAAAATACTTCATGAAGTTTTTGTCTTACCCCTGGCAGTCCGTGTCCCCTCCTCTGGTTCAGTCGGATGGCAACCGGGCCGCGCATCGGGATGTTCCAGTGAGACTGGCCTCAAGATGAGGGTTTTTAAATCTAATTGCTGCGCACAGTCTTCCTCCAGTCGTCACTGCTCCTCCCGCTCGGCTCAGTCCCCATCCGGCTCGAAGGACCACTGTAAAATGTCAAGGGAGAATCGCCCCAATGTGGAGGAGCGACTCACTCCTCGGCAAGTAGGAATTCGGACACGGACCGCAGTCAGCAAGTTTCTGGCCAGGAGAGATGAAACCCCAGTGAACAGGTCTGATCTCTGAACCTCCAATTCTCCCCGGGCCTTTTATTGAGAATCATAAGTCACGTCGACATGTGCCGACACATTACAATTAATACAGAAATCAATACAGGTTTACACAACAGTATCAAAGGTACATTCAATCTCAAAGGTATGTGTATTCTGGTCCTAGCCGATGTTTGTCCGGTCCACATCTGTCTCCTTTCATGTTTATTTAGAGTGGAGTTTGTTCGGTTGCCCTGACCTGAGTGGTTGCCTCAACCTAGGTGCAGGTGGCTGTGTTGTTTGGTTCCCAGATTTGTTGGTTAATGAATGAACCGAAATTAGCAACAATATCTCATAATATAGTGTTGTGTGGTGTGAGTCTTTATTCTTTTGTAATGTTGAGTGATGTTTAGACTTTGTGTGATATTTGACTGTTGTGATATTAGGTTTATTCCTGATTACATTTGATAACATGATTGCTCCTATAATATTCTTCACAACCGCCGAGGCAGCGACGGGAAGCGACGGCGTGTCCTCGGGCGCCGCCGGGACAGGGAATTGGGCTGGCGGCGGGCCGTCTGGCACCGCCGAGGCAGGGATTTGGAGCGGCGGCGGGCCGGGCGCACCAGAGGCCGGGGTTTGGAGCGGCGGCGGGCCGGCCGCAGCCGGAACAGGGACTGGTGGCGGATGCAGAACGTGCTCCGCCGGAACAGGGACTTGTGGCGGACGCAGGACGTGCTCCGTTGGAACAGAGACTTGTGGCGGACGCAGGACGTGCTCCGTTGGAACAGAGACTTGTGGCGGACGCAGAACGTGCTCCGCCAGAACAGGGACTTGTGGCGGACGCGTGGCGTGCTCCGCCGGAACAGGGACTTGTGGCGGACGCAGGACGTGCTCCATCGGAACAGAGACTTGTGGCGGACGCAGAACGTGCTCCGCCGGAACAGGGACTGGTGGCGGACGCGTGGCGTGCTCCGCCGGAACAGGGACTTGTGGCGGACGCAGGGCGTGCTCCGCCGGAACAGGCACTTGTGGCGGACGCAGGCCGTGCTCCGCCGGAACAGGGACTTGTGGCGGACGCAGGGCGTGCTCCGCCGGAACAGGCACTTGTGGCGGACGCAGGGCGTGCTCCGCCGGAACAGGGACTTGTGGCGGACGCAGGGCGTGCTCCGCCGGAACGGGGACTTGTGGCGGACGCAGGGCGTGCTCCGCCGGAACGGGGACTGGTGGCGGACGCAGGACGTGCTCCGCCGGAACGGGGACTGGTGGCGGACGCAGGACGTGCTCCGCCGGAACGGGCACTGGTGGCGGACGCAGGCCGTGCTCCGCCGGAACGGGGACTTGTGGCGGATGCAGGGCGTGCTCCGCCGGACCAGGGACTTGTGGCGGACGCAGGACGTGCTCCGCCGGAACGGAGACTGGTGGCGGACGCAGGACGTGCTCCGCCGGAACGGGGACTGGTGGTGGACGCAGGGCGTGCTCCGCCGGAACGGGGACTTGTGGCGGACGCAGGGCGTGCTCCGCCGGACCGGGGACTTGTGGCGGACGCAGGGCGTGCTCCGCCGGAACAGGGACTTGTGGCGGACGCAGAACGTGCTCCGCCGGAATAGGGACTTGTGGCGGACGCAGAACGTGCTCCGCCGGAACAGGGACTTGTGGCGGACGCGTGGCATGCTCCGCCGGAACAGGGACTAGTGGCGGACGCAGGACGTGCTCCGCCGGAACAGGCACTTGTGGCGGACCCAGGGCGTGCTCCGCCGGAACAGGGACTTGTGGCGGACGCAGGACGTGCTCCGCCGGAACAGGGACTTGTGGCGGACGCAGGATGTGCTCCGCCGGAACAGGGACTTATGGCGGACGCAGAGCATGCTCCGCCGGAACAGGGACTGGTGGCGGACGCAGGACGTGCTCCGCCGGAACAGGGACTGGTGGCGGACGCAGGACGTGCTCCGCCGGAACAGGGACTTGTGGCGGACGCAGGGCGTGCTCCGCCGGACCAGGGACTTGTGGCGGACGCAGGGCGTGCTCCGCCGGAACAGGGACTGGTGGCGGACGCAGAACGTGCTCCGCCGGAATAGGGACTTGTGGCGGACGCAGGACGTGCTCCGCCAGAACAGGGACTTGTGGCGGACGCAGAACGTGCTCCGCCAGAACAGGGACTTGTGGCGGACGCATGGCGTGCTCCGCCGGAACAGGGACTGGTGGCGGACGCAGGGCGTGCTCCGCCGGAACAGGGACTTGTGGCGGACGCAGGACGTGCTCCGCCGGAACAGGGACTTGTGGCGGACGCAGGACGTGCTCTGCTGGAACAGGGACTTGAAGCGCTGGCGAGGCGCCGGAACGGGGGTCAGCAGCTCTCGGGAGGCCAGAACGGGCCCCAGCAGCTCGGGGGGAACCGGGACGGGGCTTATCAGCTGGCGGGGAGCCGGAACGGGGCTCATCCGCTGGCGGGGAGCCGGAACGGGGCTCATCCGCTGGCGGGGAGCCGGAACGGGGCTCAGCAGCTGGCGGGGAGCCGGGACGGGGCTCATCAGCTGTCGAGGAGCCGGGACGAGGCTCAGCAGCTGGGGAGGAGCCGGAACAGGGTTCAGCAGCTGGCGGTGAGCCGGAGTGGGGCTCTGGAGGCTGCGTGGGTTGCTGCAGCTGCCGAGGAGCCGGGACGGGAGGCTGCAGCTGGCGAGGAGCCGGAACAGGAGGCTCCAGCTGGCGAGGAGCCGGGACGGGAGGCTGCAGCTGGCGAGGAGCCGGGATGGGACGCTGCAGCTGGCGAGGAGCCGGGACGGGACGCTGCAGCTGGCGAGGAGCCGGGACGGGACGCTGTAGCTGGCGAGGAGCCGGGACGGGACGCTGTAGCTGGCGAGGGGCCGGCACTGGAGGCAGCAGCTGACGAGGGGCCGGCACTGGAGGCTGCAGCTGACGTGGGGCCGGCACTGGAGGCTGCAGCTGACGTGGGGCCGGCACTGGAGGCTGCATCTGACGTGGGGCCGGCACTGGAGGCTGCAGCTGACGAGGGGCCGGAACTGGAGGCTGCAGCTGGCAAGGAGCCGGAACGGGGCTCGGCAGCTGGAAAGGGGGCGGAACGGGGCTCGGCAGCTGGCGAGGGGCCGGAACGGGGCTCGGCAGCTGGCCAGGGGCCAGAACGGGGCTCGGCAGCTGCCGAGGGGCCGGGACGGGAGGCTGCAGCTCGTGAGGAGCTGGGTCGGGGGCCTGATCCCTATCAGCCTGCCGCCATAGGGATTCAGGGGAACGGGAGACGCGAAGGACACGAGGGACCGGGACTACAGGGGCTGGTGAACGTGCGCTACAAAACGTGGGTCGAACGGAAGGTGGTGCAGAAACCGACTGTGGACGAGGTACAGAAACAGACGGACGAGGTGAACTAAGTGAATCGGAAAAACGTGACTCAGGGTGTAAAAAGTGGGTGTTATTACGAGAGGTGGCAGATCCTTTACTTGGGCGCCGTCGTTGACCACTCCGCGGAGGTCCAGGATAGATGGCCAACCGGGTGCCCAAGTAAAGGTCTGATGGGTGTGATACAGGGGTGGACTCAAAGGACTGGAAAGGAAACCGTGACAAAAACTGACTGGGAGAAGAAAACTTGTGAGAAAAATCAAAATCTGGGTCAAACTCGGAATCAGACAACTGAAAATAGGGGTCATCATCTAAATCTGAATTAACAAAAACATGGGGGGACAAAATGGTGTCGTAATCAAAGTTGTTAACACGAGACGAAGAAGAGTGGCAAACTGGCTTGGCGGAACATATGGAACTTCCACAAGGGGTTGGTCGGCAGGCTGAGGGGGGTACCAGCTTGAGCGGCGACGGTGAACTCGTCGCCGTGAGCTTCCTGCTTGGTCCAGTACTGGTTGGTTCATTCTGTCAGGGTTGAGGAAGGTGAGGACCCAAACGCAAGGAAGCAAGGCAGGGGTAACTTAAAGGGCATTTAATTAACAGAAAACTAAGGCAAACGGGGAACTTGGAAAAACTAAACAACGACAGGAAACTAATGATTGGGACAGGCGACAGGAACAGGCAACAGGAACAGGCAACAGGGACAGGCAACAGGGACAAGCGACAGGGACAAGCGACAGTGAAAATGACAATGAACCAACCAGAACTGAAAGCAACCAGGGAACTAAATACACACAAGTTGACGAGACAACGAGGAGCACCTGGACAAGACATGGAGGGTTGGAAGGACAAGATTGGTTAACACTAGGGCTTGGGTAAATGAGCACAGGTGGACACAATAGACAAGACGAGACAAGACACATGAACAAGGCCAAAACATGAAACCAAATACTAAACCAAAAATAACAAATACAAATCATGACACTCAGTCCACTTATATACTATACTATACTAACTATACTGAGCGTCACTTTATTGGGATCGCCGTGCACACGTTCTGCTAGTCAGCTGTGCATCCCCTTCTTCGACGACCAGAGCAGGAGTCCCCCTTTTTGACTCCGGGTGCTAATTTCTGTTGCCGGCCGACAACAGGAGCCCCCTACTTATTTCACCTGCGTACGCTTCCAATATCACTAGTAATCCATGCGCAATCTACATTCTACACAAAGCATTCCTGAAATCCAGAAACAATATATCCAGAAACACTAATAAAATTTAACGGTCTAATAATCGGCCACGTCTTTCCACTCTACAATATAACAAATCAGGAGACTTTGAATAAACAGGCTCTCCCCTACCTTTGTTCTGATTGTCCAGGCCTGGAATATTGTAGAGTGTGAAGAACAAGCCGCAAGGACTCCCTTTTTGAGAAAATCACGTCGGGGTCACCAAAACTGCTGGAGTTGAGCCACCGAGAAAACGAGAAATATTTCGTAAATGAACCTGAAAAGCCAAACTTACTCCAATGCGTGTTCGTTTTTTGTACTCAAGAAGAAAAGGGTCAAATAAAGACTCAACAACAGCTGATTAGGGTTGCGATATTTTAGTTTCTTCGATTTCTGGAGTTCAGGAAATAGTATCTGGGCGGCTTTTTCTTAATCTGACGAGAAACTGTACTCGGACGAGCACAATCGAAAAATGTCGCGCTGATCTCAGCCCAGCCTCACATTTTATAGGAGGTTTTCTTTGTCAAGGGTCATGTAGGTTGAATCGGTCGTCCTTGCTCCCTCCCACGTCCACGTTCCACGTCCAAGGCTGACCTTCTCAGGCAGGCGGCAGTCTCTCCGTCTCTCCTGCTCACATTCCCCTGTAATCTCGTCAGTGTACAGATTGTGTGGTGTATCTTTTCCCAGATCAGATTATGTTTTTGGAGTGTTCTTGATCGCGTCCCTGTGACGTCCTCCCCTGCCCAACTTGATATGTTTATATCTTCAATTGCCTATGTGGAAAATGTGTTTTGTCGTATTTGTCTGGTTTGTCATCAGTTTGACCTGAGCAGACTGAATCTGTTTGTTCTGAATGAGAGTGTGGGTCATGAAAATACTATGTGTGCAAGTTTGAGGTCTTCCATTGAAACTAAGTCATATAAATGTAGCATATGAATGCATCAGTAAACACCATGACTACAATCCCAGTCAATCTTATCTATGCACTGTACTTCTACTTTCATTTGATAAATGCTTTTTGTTTAATCAATGTTGAACATATTCAGTAAATATGAACCTGCTAAATTAAATAATTGACCTTCTGTCCCGTAAGTGTTTAAAATAATGCCAGCAATCGTAATACAATCCTTCACTATTAATTACATAACGCCTACAATAAAGCATAACTTTAACTCTTGATGAAAGTAAAGTTTAATTTAGGCTATTAAGTAACTCAGTGCTGGGCCTTCAAGGCCTTCTCGGCTGGCCAAACAATCAATAAAAAAAATGATCATAATCTTCACATTGATGTCATATTATAGCTGAGCGTTGTATTTTTAGGTGAGAGTTTTGAATCCAATCAGAATTCCGCTCGCTCGTGTTGCCGGGCAGGTTTCACAATACCAGGAGCGCGCATTATGCGTTCCGAGGCCTTAAGACGCAATTCTGCGGGCATCTCTTCTGTCAAAGTCAATGAGCTTTCATATTTGTTAGACGGTTGCGATAGCCAATCAGATCACGAGTTGGTTACAGTGAGCCTTCTCGCTGGCCTTATGCTGAGGGTGATGAACGCGTTTTGTGATTGGATACTCACTCATGAGGGGGCGGCACTATGCCGAATCAACACACCCGAAAGTCGTAATTAGCGGCCGTTCGAAAATCTAAAATATATTCTTGATTTTTTTAAACCACAATGGCCGAAGGACGGAAAAGTGTGATTTTTATTGCAGATACACTTGCAAGGACATTTTCAAGTCGGACCTTTCAAGAGAAGCTATATCGTCCAACACTCACTCAGTGGTGTGTAAGTGTGTTTCTGTATATTATTTGTCCAGCCGTGGTGTCATAAATGATGGTATTTTGATGGGGATTCATTCAAGTTGGACAAAGTAGGACTTCACTGAAGTCACAGGTGTGAAATGCACTGAAGTAACTTAAAAAGTAAAATAAAATTACGATTGTTTAAGAATGTGCAAGCAAGAACTCAATCTGATCGAAATGTTGTGCTTTGACGAATGTTGATAAATAATGATATTTTCCAGGAGGTATTTATTTCTTTGTTGTTTATTCATTCAATTCTATACTTATTTCAATATTTGAGTATTATTTTTCTTTCAATATGTAGTGAAAAATATGTAACTGACTAGTGCTGGAAGGAGTATGCAAATTGCTGTTGAGAGTCCGGTTAGAACTCCAATAATGAGGAGATGGTCTTGTGGTTCAGGTCTTTTAATAAAGTTGCAGTCAAAGCACACATTTCTTGACGCTTCAACGCTCTATTCGTGTGGTTCTAAAAGGAAAATAATAAACATTGAACATTGCATGTTACTAATTAGCAGTGAAACGTGGATTGTACAGACAAACAAACAGTGGTATTAATGCTGTAACTTGTCTCACGCACAACTCAAAGCAGGATAAATGTGGACTACAACTCAAACTTAGCTCGATAGACAGACTGACACGATTCTCCCCTCTTCCTCCTTCTTATATACACGCACGCACGTGAGTTGGAGCACTAAACTCCGCCCTCTTAAAGGAGCCGGTGTCACAGTCTCTGAGCAGCCTTTTCTACAGCCGCCCCCATATTCACCTGTGAATATGAACAACAGAAAAGGTCATACAAAGGGTAATTAATCGTCCTTCGGCAGAGCAGGTAGGCTGATGAGTCTTGCCACAGGTCGGACGTAAGTTCTTCCCTTCACAGTCACTTCGGCTGATCTGATTCGAGTGTCTGGTCCAGGAAAGACCTGAGAGACTTTCCCTACAGGCCAGAATGCCCGTGGCAGCTGCTTGTCCACAATCATAACTACATCTCCCACTTGCAGATTAGCTGATTCATTTTGCCACTTGTGGCGGGCTTGAAGTCCTGGCAGATAGTGTCGCAGGAAGTGCTGCCAGAAATGGTCAGCTAGCACCTGACTGTGCCGCCATCTTCTTCGGCCAAGTATCTCGGAGTCCTCATAGACGACTTGTGGCAGCGAGGCGTCCCGCCGCCCCATGAGGAGACAATTGGGGGTAATGGGGTCAGGGTCCGCAATCTCAGATGAAGTGTAGCCCAGAGGTTTTGAATTGAGCATCCCCTCAATCTCAACGAGTACTGTGCGTAATACCTCATCTGTAACTATCTGGGCTCCGATGGTGACTTGAAGGGCAGTCTTCAATGAGCGAATTTCCCGCTCCCAGCATCCGCCAAAGTGTGGGGAACCAGGAGGGTTAAAGGCAAACCTGATTTGTTGGCCAGCAAGCTGTTGCTGGTGTCATGATCCGCGTCGGGCATGACAGCCCGTTGCTATTGTTTTTGTACGCGTGCGGTTTTTGTTATTGTTTGTTGTTATTTTCTTCCCGCCTTCCGCCATGTGCTTTTCTGTTATTGTTTGGTCAGATGTTTTTGTTATTGTTTTGGTCACGTTCCTTTTCCCTTGCCTTTTGTGTTTGTTCATCTGAGTGGGGGCGTTCCCCTTAGCACTCGTCCTCACCAGCCACACACCTGCTCCCCGTCAACCATCACACACCTGGTCCCCATCTGCCCATCTGATTACTTGGACTATTTAAGCCTTCCAGACCCACAACGCAGTGTCGGGTCATTGCCGCAAGTTACGGACTGCCACGATCACGTTTCGCTCACGTTCATGTTCATGTTCATGCTCTTGCTTTTGTTCCCCTCCTCGTTCTTGTTTGCCTTCCTCAGCCTTTTGTCTCGGTTTTGTTCCTCGCCCCCCTCGTCTGTTCGTCACGTTGGTTCTGTAGTTATTTTGCTCCCGTCCCGGTTGTCTTCCTTTGTTGAACCCCTTTAATAAACCCCCTGAACGACATCCATTCCCTGCCTCCTCGCCTTTTGGGTCCACCTTCCTCCTCGCCAAAAGGCGACCCTGACAGAATGACCCGACCAAAGAAGGACCCAGCGAGAGGCTCACGGCGGCGTCATGGGCCCCGCCGGACGGACAACCCCCCTCAGCCTGCCGACCAACCCCGTGTCCTTCAAGTAGGTTCCATTTTCCGCTCGACGTCTGTTTCTCCACTTTCGCCCCCCGATAACAGCACTGATTACCAGCCTGTCATACCCCCTCACCTGATCATAGATTCGGATTACGAGGACAATTTTGAGCACCAAGCCCTTTCACCCCCTCACGATTCGAGTAAGTCCGGTCACGAGTTTGATTTTGAGCACCTTGCCCCTCACATTTTTTCCGATCCCGATCACGACTATGATTTTGAATACATTGCCACTCTCTTAGTCGCCCAGCGCAACGCTGAGTTATTTTTGAGCCGTCACCTTCCTCCCCCCGAGCCATTTGAGTTTTTCGCGACCACCTCCCACTCCCCCTCGCGCGCTTCACGTCCCAAATCCCGGAAGTCACGGTCACGTCGCGCACATCGTTCACCATCAGTTTCAGCACCGGATCACGCTCCCCTGGCGTCTCCTAGCTCGCGTTCACCAGCCCCCGCAGTCACGGTCCCTCAGGTCTCCCGTTTTCCTGATTCCCTATGGCGGCAGGCTGACAGGGATCAGGGCCCCCGGTTCACCTGTGCCCGGATCGACTGCTGCGCTGTCGCCTCCACGCCTGCAGCAGTGACCAATGCAGCTCCCGCTGCACGGACCCCGCCGCCTCCATGCAAGCCGCAGCCTCCAGAGTTCCGTGCCGACTCCTCGAAGGCGGCCGAGCCCCGTTCCGGCTCCCCGCCAGCTGCTGAGCCCAGTCCCGGCTCCCCGCCAGCTGCTGAGCCCTGTCCCGGCTCCCCGCCAGCTGCTGAGCCCTGTCCCGGCTCCCCGCCAGCTGCTGAGCCCTGTCCCGGCTCCCCGCCAGCTGCTGAGCCCAGTCCCGGCTCCCCGCCAGCTGCTGAGCCCAGTCCCGGCTCCCCGCCAGCTGCTGAGCCGTGTCCCGGCTCCCCGTCAGCGGCCGAGCCCCGTCCCGGGGCCCCAATGGCGATCCCAGCTCCCGATCCAGCGGAGCACATCCTGCTCCCGACCCAATTTCACGTTCACGCGGAGCCCGTCCGGCGTCCGTCCCTAGTTCACGTTCAGGCGGAGCACGCTGTGCGTCCGTCCCAAGCTCACGTTCAGGCGGAGCACGCTGTGCGTCCGTCCCAAGCTCACGTTCAGGCGGAGCACGTTGTGCGTCCGTCCCAAGTCCACGTTCAGGGGGAGCACACCCTGCTTCCGACCCAGGTTCACGTTCAGGCGGAGCACGCTGCGCGTCCGTCCCAAGCTCACGTTCCGGCGGAGCACGTTGTGCGTCCGTCCCAAGCCCATGTTCCGGTGGGGCACGCCTTGCCTCCGCCCCAAGCTCACGTTTTGGCAGAACACGGCCCGCAGCCATCACTCCCGGTCCCTGCACCCGTGGTGGACGACGAGCAGTCGCCTGCCGTATCGGTCCCAGCGGCGCCTGATGAAGCGCCGCCGCTCCCGGTCCCGGTGCCTGCGAT
Source organism: Idiotropiscis lumnitzeri (assembly GCF_059441095.1). Lineage (NCBI taxonomy): Eukaryota > Metazoa > Chordata > Actinopteri > Syngnathiformes > Syngnathidae > Idiotropiscis > Idiotropiscis lumnitzeri. The sequence goes on along the minus strand of NC_142392.1, from coordinate 28,135,220 downwards.
GGACGACGGTCCGCCGCCACGTCACGCCTCAGCCTCGGCGACACACGACGACCCACCATCGCACCCCGCTCTGGCCTCGGCAGCATCCGACGACCCGTCGCCACTGCTCGCCTTGGCTCCGGCAACGCTCGACGACTCACGGCCGCTCCTGGTTTCTGCCTCGGCGGTGGACGGCGACCCACCGCCGCTCCACATTCTTGTCTCGGCAGGGGTCGACGACCAGCCGCCGCTCCCGGTTCCGGTGCCCGCGATGGACGACGGTCCGCCGCCGCGTCACGCCTCAGTCTCGGCGACGCACGAGGACCCACCACCGCGCCCCGCTCTGGCCGCGGCAGCATCCGACGACCCGTCGCCACTGCTCGCCTTGGCCCCGGTGGCGCTCGACGGCCCGCGGCCGCTCCTGGTTCCTGCCTCGGCGGTGGACGACGACCCACCGCCGCTCCATGTTCTTGTCTCGGCAGGGATCGACGACCAGCCGTCGCTCCGCGTTCCTGTGTCGGCGGGGTTCGACGATGGGCCGCCGCCCCACGTTCCGGTCTCGGCGGTGTTCGACGACCAGCCGCCGCTCCACGTTCCTGACTCGGCGGGGTTCGACGACCAGCCGCCGCTCCACGTTCCTGACTCGGCGGGGCTCGACGACCAGCCGCCGCTCCACGTTCCTGTCTCGGCGGGGCTCGACGACCAGCCGTCGCTCCACGTTCCTGTCTCGGCGACGCTCGACGACCAGCCGCCGCTCCACGTTCCTGACTCGGCGGGGTTCGACGACCAGCCGCCGCTCCACGTTCCTGACTCGGCGGGGTTCGACGACCAGCCGCCGCTCCACGTTCCTGACTCGGCGGGGCCCGACGACCAGCCGCCGCTCCACGTTCCTGTCTCGGCGGGGCTCGACGACCAGCCGCCGCTCCACGTTCCTGTCTCGGCGGGGCTCGACAATCTGCCGCCGCTCCACGTTCCTGTCTCGGCAGGGTTCAACGACCAGCCGCCGCGCCACGTTCCTGACTCGGCGACGTTCCATGGCCCGCCGCCGCTCCTCGCCCCAGCTCCATCAGCGGACTTCATGTGGCGTTCGGGTCGTTCCGGACGTCCGCCTGAATGGCCCCAATGGGACGCACTGGCCTGGCCACCCTCACGGCCCCCTGAAGGGTCACGAAAAGACTCGCTGGTCTGGCCTCCCGGGAATCCGCCAGACCGGTCTCGATCACGGGTCGTTGACCCACCTCCCGACCCCTTCCGCCCACCCTCGTTCTTGGACATGGGTTTCCTTTTCTTTTCTTTTCCTTTTTTTTGGGGACGTCTGGAATCCGCCCCTTGAGGGGGGGGTACTGTCATGATCCGCGTCGGGCATGACAGCCCGTTGCTATTGTTTTTGTACGCGTGCGGTTTTTGTTATTGTTTGTTGTTATTTTCTTCCCGCCTTCCGCCATGTGCTTTTCTGTTATTGTTTGGTCAGATGTTTTTGTTATTGTTTTGGTCACGTTCCTTTTCCCTTGCCTTTTGTGTTTGTTCATCTGAGTGGGGGCGTTCCCCTTAGCACTCGTCCTCACCAGCCACACACCTGCTCCCCGTCAACCATCACACACCTGGTCCCCATCTGCCCATCTGATTACTTGGACTATTTAAGCCTTCCAGACCCACAACGCAGTGTCGGGTCATTGCCGCAAGTTACGGACTGCCACGATCACGTTTCGCTCACGTTCATGTTCATGCTCTTGCTTTTGTTCCCCTCCTCGTTCTCGTTTGCCTTCCTCAGCCTTTTGTCTCGGTTTTGTTCCTCGCCCCCCTCGTCTGTTCGTCACGTTGGTTCTGTAGTTATTTTGCTCCCGTCCTGGTTGTCTTCCTTTGTTGAACCCCTTTAATAAACCCCCTGAACGACATCCATTCCCTGCCTCCTCGCCTTTTGGGTCCACCTTCCTCCTCGCCAAAAGGCGACCCTGACAGCTGGAGCTCAGGATGAAGCTCTTGAAATGCTTCCTGTAGTTCCCGTTCGCCTCCTCTGAAGTTTGTTCCCTGGTCACAGAGAATCTCTTGGGGTTTCCCTCGTCTGGCTATAAAGCGTCTCAGGGCCATCAGGAACGCATCTGTGTCCATACTAGGAATCAGGTCGAGGTGGACTGCTCTAGTGGTTAGACATTTAAATATTATCCCCCACCTCTTTTCGTTCCTGCGTCCAATCTTGATGGTGTATGGCCCAAAACAATCTACGCCGGTGGAATAGAATGCAGGTTTGAAGAGACGCAGTCTGGCCGGAGGGAGGTCCGCCATCCGTGGAGGATTTGGTTGTCCTTTCCACTTCTTGCACTTCACACAGGATCTCTGATGCCGGCGTACGGCTTCGCGTCCACGTAGCACCCAGTACTTCCTCCTGATCTCAGCAAACACTCGTTCTGGCCCGGGATGCTGTAGCTTTACATCATAATCCTGTATGATGAGTCTGGTCAGAGCATGTTTAGGGTCCAGAACAATGGGGTGCACTTCATCCGCTGTCAGGAGGGGGAGACAGCGAAGACGGCCTCCTACTCTGATAAGACCTGTTTGTTTATCAAACTCAGGTGCAAGTGAGATAAGTCGACTTGATTTAGCAATGGGTTTGTTGACCTTTAACTGGGTGACATCCTCAGGGAATGACTCTCTTTGAGATTGTTGCAAGGCTTCCAGCTCAGCAGCAGCATAGGAATCTGCCGTGAGGGGCTTCTTGGATTCGGCCGCCCCATGAAACTGCCGGGCAGTGGCCTCAATGAAACTGTCCCATGTCTCGTATTGAAGAGGATCTGGAAGACTAGAACTGGACAGAGTTAGCACGAGATGATGTTTCAGCTCACCTTCGGGGACGTGGTGAGGTGGAGGAGGTAGGTTGGGCCAGTCACGAGGAGTCTGTTTTAGCAGCGTAGGGCCATGGGTCCATCTACTGCCTCGGCTGATGTCTTGGAGGGTGAGGCCACGGGTTATGTCATCTGCCGGGTTGTCTCGTGTGGCACGTATCTCCATGCACCTGCTTCTGTCAGGTCTTGTATCTCCGCCACACGTGTACCCACGAAGACCTTGTATCTGCACGAGTCTGAGTTCAACCAGGTTAAGACAGTAGCGGAGTCTGACCATAGGGTGCAACTGCATATGGGCAGGGTTAACTCAGTACTAATAACTTTGTAGAGCTGGGCACCTGTCAGGGCGGCACACAACTCTAGTCGTGGCACAGATTGTTGCTTTTTGGGTGCAACACGTGATCGGGCTGCAAGGAATGCAATTTCGATTTCCCCCTCTGCATTCTCTGTCCTCAGATAAGCCACTGATCCATATGCCAGCTCAGAGGCATCACAAAATACATGAATGTCTCTTGTACAGTTAGGTTGATCCAGACTGGGGCTAGTGTAGCACCTAGGCAGGGCTATCTCAGGCAAGTGGACTAATTCTGCTTCCCATTCATGCCACCTCTCCAGTAGCTCTTGTGGAAGGTGTGGATCATCCCATTCCCTATTCTTCTCCCACAGGTGGCGCACAATGACTTTAGCTCGAGTGGTATAAGGCACAATGTAGCCAAGGGGATCATATTGGCTGGCTAAAACTCGATAGATGTTTCTCATTGTAGTCACTGTGCAGTCAATGTTTCTGTGTTTGTATGTGAGAGAGTCAGACTTACAGTTCCATTGGAGTCCAAGTGCGGGCTCCTGGAGGTCGACTTGACCTTGGCTGAACCACAGCTCACAACTGGATGACCTCATGTCTGGTGCAAGATGCTCGATGACACTGGGATAGTTGCTTGCCCATTGCCTCAACTCGAATCCACCCTCAGCCAGAAGATAGCGCAGTTTGTCCACAAGAGTCTTGGCTGCTATTGGACAAGGGAGACTAAGGAGACAGTTGTCCACATAGAAGGACTTGTGGATGATGAAGTGAAATATGGTTTATTAATGTTGTTTTACCACATAAATGCTGCATAATAACCATTTTATACCTATATACACGCGTTAGTAGATGTCTGTGTTTATGTGTTATGAGAATTTGCACAGGCTGTGTCTATGTGTTGTGAGAATTTGCACAGGCTGCATCTATGTGTTATGAGAATTTGCACAGGCTGTATCTATGTGTTATGAGAACGGGAATAATTGGAGAGAATTCGTACAGGGCCTAAGCACCAGGAATGTCTGACTCATGCGAAAAGGTACAGCCGATAACGAAAAGGGAGTAAGGATTGGCAAAGGCCAAAGTTGTGCGAAGTGCCATGCGAACCATCAAAGCGCACTCGAACGGGAGGGGATGGGGTGCGATATTGGCTATAAGAATGTGACGGAGGCAAAACGTAAGTGGAGTCGGCTGAGGGTTCTACGCGCGGACGCCCAGCATCGTATTTTTTGCTCGCATTACTGAGGACACCGGGGCTCTCCATCCTTCCAGCACACGGTAATGAGATTTATGTATTGCATGTAATCTATGAGCTGAAATACAATTGTTGCTTGCTTGCTTGCTTATACACTTTATACTGTGGGTTAAATAAAATGTGCCGCTTGTTTAACGCAGTGAAGTGTTTGTTGTCCATGTAAGTCGCCGACGATCCGCGATCCTGAAGTTAAAAATAAGTCATAGCAATTGATCATGAGTTGTGACTATTATATTATTTGATACTGTAATTGATTATAAGCAGTGTCTACTCAAGGGCTCACGCTTGTCTGATTGGATATAACAGACAGCTTAACCCATTGTAGTTCATGCTTGTCTGATTGGATATAACAGACAACTTAACCCATTGTAGCCTGGCGATTGGGTATCAGTCTCGCTACTAGTCACTCTTATTGATGCTGTAATTGATCATAAGCAGTATCAGAATTGTTTCAAAACAGATGACATCACGTACGTCCTCTTCCGGTTGGCTGTGGTCAGTGACATGCTTCTGCAGCGCAAATGTTGCACAGCAGGGGCTGCAGGTGGTTCCGAATGGGAGCACGTGCCACTCATACACATCAGGTGGGCGGTCCCGCTGCATGTCTCTCCATAAAAATCGCAGCAGTGGTCGATCTGCTGGCAGGAGCATTACCTGATGAAACATGCTTCGGATATCACTGCTGAAGGCAACGGCATGCTCCCTGAAGCGTAAAAGAACAGCTAGCAAGGAGGGACCGAGAGTGGGACCTGGTAGCAGAAGTTGGTTAAGTTTGTAACCTTGGTAATGGAATGAGCAGTTGTACACCACCCGATTTTTCCCATTATGTTGGACCTTATGGTGCGGTATATACCACGCTTCTGGGCTGTGCTCTACTTCGTAGTCTGTCAACTTCACGACATAGCCAGCATCTACAAGCTTCTTTATCTCCTCTTTGTAAACAGCGGCTTGTTCTGGGGAGTTGGCTAAGCGCTTCTCTATGCCTCTCAGGAGTGACAATACTGCCACAGGGCTGGCTTTAAGGAGAGGCATGTTCCTAACTCGAAGAAGGGGTGTGGCATAACGCTTAGTGCCATTGATATCGACTCTCACCGTTTGTTCTTGAAGTAATTTAACTGCCTCCTGGTCCTCTCTTGACCGAACTGCTAGCTTCTCGCTGCGGTAGGGAAACACCTCCATCTGCCATAACTTCTCAACGCATGAGAAAAGCTCTATGGATGAAGGGGTGGACGTAAAAAGGCAGTGACTTACATTCGGGCTTGACTTAATGGCTTGGGCTGGCCCTTGTAGAGTCCATCCAAGGCGTGTCTTTACAGCTGCTGGCCCACCAGGTGGTCCTGATCTGACTGGCTCTATAGGTGTGATGAGGTGCGTGTTGTCAGCACCAATCAGCAGCATCGGCTGGACCCTGTTCAGTGACAGAAGAGGCAAACCTGACAGATGTTTATACTTCTGCTTAAGTGCGGCAACTGGATGAGAATGCTTTGCTAGACTCAGTTGAGCGGCTGTGAAGGCATTCGGGATACTATATATCTTGTCAGGGCTGTCAGCTGGCGAAATCGTGAACGAAACTGACGCTCCATGGAGCTGATCCAGTCCTGATCGGATTGTACGGAGAGCCATCACCTCCTTTCTTCCTTGAAGGCACAACTGTTTGGCAGCAGGCTGGAGCAGTATTGTCCGCTCAGAGCCATCATCTAAAATTGCATATGTCTCCAAGGATTTGTCACCGTTCCTCAGGAAGACTTTGCTGATCTTCAGCAACACCTTCCGGTTGTAGACTGGACGGTCTGCATACAGGACTCTGTTGGTTGTGCTTACGAGGCAGCTTCCTGTTGGCGGTGAATGCGGCGCTTGTTCCTCCTCCTTTCCCCTCTCATTCACGTCATGCAGCACAAGCAGATGTTTCCTGCCACAGTCCTTACAGGGGGATTTGAGCGTGCACTTTGCCGCTTGATGATTGCGTCCACAACGCCAGCACTTCTTATTGACTTTAATCCACGTCACCTTTTGTTCCCTAGTCAAGTCCTTAAAATTAGAGCAGCTGTTTAGGAAGTGCTTGTCATTATCACAATATGGGCAGTAGGCCTTTCTCCTTTCCATTGTATTTGCCTTGTCAGCTGACTGTCCAGAGGCAGGTGGGTCTGCTGCACAGCTTGATCCCGAAGATTTCTCAGTGCTCAGGAGGATAGTAGCAGACTTACTTGAAGATTTAGTAGCGCGCTTGTCATCATGCCTCTTGTTGGATGACTCGTCTCTCTTGGGGGGCGTAATGCTGTCTTCCTGGACTTCTAACTCATATTCCAGCCAATCAGCAAATTCGAAAAGGGTCGGAATGGAAACTCTAAGTGGATGGATGAATCTTTTAAAGCTGGCATTGAGGTCGTGGGGGAGTTTACTTAAAAGCCTCGAGACATGAGAGCCACAGGTTTATTCAGCCTGACCTTGTCGACCCAGCTGTTCCAACATGCCCACTAGTGAGCGCACATTGAGAGCGAATAAGCGAAAGCTCTTAGCATCACCGCTACGTATGTTTGGACCATCCATTAGCGCTGCAATCCGTTGCACAGCAAGCTTGTGGGGCTGTCCATACATCTTGGTGAGAGCCAGCATCGTATCTGTGTAGGGTAGCCTGGAATTACAATAAGAGTCAGCCACCAGTGAGGCTTCTTCACACTTAAGATGATCAGTGAGAATCTGGTACTTGTATCTCTCAGTGGCGTCAGGCGGTAATAAATTCTCTAAGGCTAACTTCATACGTGCGAACCCTCTGGGGTCTGGTGATGTGAGGCTGGGAATGGTGGGCTTTGGTCCTCTGTATGTGGTCTCTCTCTGTGAAGCATGAGAGTAGGGCACTCGGGGGAAGGCTGAATCTCTGCCAGCGTATGAATCTTCATGCTGGGGGTCACTAGCTCTGAATGAGTGAGCGGGATGCCTTTGGCCATACATGCCAGCACGAGACGCACTTTGCGGGGGTGTGGCTGCGTAGTATGGACTATATCCTTGATCTGCGGGTGGCTGTGAAACTTTGAATTGTGAGAAGTCCTGTATCAGGTTTCCGGACGACCCGCGTGCCTGATCTTGAAGCTGTGAGTGGGCTGGATTGTCTGGTTGGCTTCTGGTCGGGCGTTGATTGCCTCCGTCAAACCCACTGCGGTATGTGCCTGGAGGGGGGAGGTTAGGAGGAGGAGGATTGGACTGTAAGGCGGTCATCAGGCTCTGAAACTGTTTGCGGAGTTCAGCATTTTCTTGGCGCATCTCTTTAAGGGCGGCATTAAACTCACTGAGTGGGTTGAAATCCTGCCCCCTGGTGGGTTGCAACATAAAGTGCTGAGACCCCTGCTTGTGCTCAACATCCCCCAAATTCCCCGTGTCAAAGCCTTGGCTAGCCGGTGGTGATGGGGATCTACTAGTTGAGCGCTCCGTAGCTACGTGCTCCTCTGGTAATGCTCTAGTAGGAGCAGCTGGTCTTCGGAATTTACTCAGCGCACCTGGCCCACTTAAGTCATAATCAGACATATAGGAAGGCGCCGATGTCAATCGTTTGGGTTTGCCGCCAGGTGCCGCTAATTCCGAGTCCTGCATCTTCAAACAGCGATTTGCCATCCGGCTCGAAGGACCATTGAAAAATATGTAACTGACTAGTGCTGGAAGGAGTATGCAAATCGCTGTTGAGAGTCCGGTTAGAACTCCAATAATGAGGGTATGGTCTTGTGGTTCAGGTCTTTTAATAAGTTGCAGTCAAAGCACACATTTCTTGACGCTTGAATTCGTGTGGTTCTAAAGGAAAATAATAAACATTGAACATTGCATGTTACTAATTAGCAGTGAAACGTGGATTGTACAGACAAACAAACAGTGTTAGTAATGTTGTAACTTACTTGTCTCACGCACATCTCAAAGCAGGATAAATGTGGACTACAACTCAAACTAAGCTCGAAAGACAGACTGACACGATTCTTCCCTCTTCCTCCTTCTTAAATACACGCACGCACGCCCACGCACGTGAGTTGGAGCACTAAACTCCGGCCTCTTAAAGGAGCCGGTGTCACAGTCTCTGAGCAGCCTTTTCAACATTTAGTTTCTTCCATTTCTGGAGTTCAGGAAATAGTACAAAGACAGATATCTTGGCGTCTTTTTCTTAATCTCACGAGAAAACTGCACTCGGGCGAGCACAGTCGAAAAATGCGCGCCATCTTTCAGCCCAGCTTCAGTTTTTATGTCAAGCGTAATGTAGGTTGAATCGGTCGTCCTCGCTCCCTCCCACGGCACGGGTCCACGTCCAAGGGAAGGTCCTCCCCAGGTTAATCATCGTCTGGATAAATTGATTCCCGTCTGGTCCCCAAGACTGGCACGCCAAGGCTGGCCTTCTCCGGCTGGCAGTCTCTCCGTCTCTCTTCGCTGGCATTCCTCTGTAATCTTGTCGATGTGCATGTGTGCGTGTGTATGTTGTTGGAATTTATCTTTAAATATATGTTAGAATTTAATTTTCAACCATTGTAAACTCAAATTAATAATCTGACTCCAATTTGTGACTTCACCCAACTCTCACTCATCCAACAATATGCACGCTCGTTCTGCAATAGAAAGGTATCAGAAAGCCGGCATTTTCACACACGAGTGGATTTATTCCTAACACACAAGTCTACACTTTGGGCTTGGGTCCCTCTCAATACAGCTCTCTTTGTCTCCGCTGTTCAGCATTAATTTATAGACACAATATGCAAATGGCACAGAGACAAATGCATCCTGGCATGATTCTATTGGCTATGTGTATGCTGCAGTTAACATTAGCTTGCTTTTCTTGGTCTTTCTTCAAGTGGTGGCTCCTCCTGCTTGTGGTTGAAGGGTCCAGTTTCTTGTCGACCCTTCCCCCTCGAGGTATCTGTCTCCGCCAGGCACGGACCTAAAACCTCCCAAACCTCACATTCTTTCACTTTCTTTGTCCAGCTTCACCAGCCACACACACAGCATTCCACAGAATAACAGTGACACAAGATGCAGGACATCGAATAAAACTAGCCAGGTTTAAAGTCTTCCACTGCTTTAGAAATCTTCTGATGCGGCTGAGGCTGCAAAGCAGGTGGATACATCGAAGGAGCACAGACCTCAACCACCAGCAATTTCTGGGATTACTGAACCTCCTCGAAGATCAACAAGAGTTAGACGACAACCGGACAGGCTGATTGAAAATGTTTAATATTGTGTGATTGTTGCTAAAATTGTTGTAGAGCTGCTTGTTGTCATAAAAAAATGGATAGATATTGATAAGAAGTGAAAATAACTGATAAAACAAAATTAAAATAATAATAATAATAAAAAATAATAATAATAAAAAAAGGCATTGATTGGCATTGTTTAACGTTTGAAAGGGAGATGTAATGATAGCAGTAATATCATTGGCCACTAGTTGGCGGTATTGCCCGATGTGTGTTTTGGTTACCAGACGAACAAGTGTGTCTGCACATAGACGAGAATGCAAGTCAATAAATAAAGAGACACAAGCTTGCAGCATCACGTCACCTGCGTGACTTCTTAAGATAGAAGACGGAACATTACAGTAACCATTAAAAAAAACGTATAGTAACCATAAAATTATTTTTAAAAAAACGTATCGTAAACATACTAAAGCTGTTGCTTTATGTTATTTACAAAGAATTTTTGTTTAAAATACCCCTGGCTCTTCTTTTTGTGTTTTCTATATTATGTACGTATTCGTAGCTGACCTTCCCACAACTCCCTGGCAGAAGGTAGGCACTGATTTTTTTCAAATAAGAGAACATTATCAGATTCCCAAGCGTGAAGAAGTCCTGAGCGACATGGCAGGTGCTAAGTACTTCAAATTAGATGCATCGCATGGATTTTGGTATTAATATCTGTGTTTGGTTTGCTTTTGTGAATAAAGATTTAAAAAAGAAACCTATGAGTAAATATTTATCATCTCATCAATATTTGCACAACAGAGTACTGAGTTTCTAGATCCTCACAATAATAATTCTCAAAATTATATTTCTTAGCAATTCAGCTTAGTTAAGGGATATTTTATTGACAATCTAACATCAATATACAAAGACAGAAAAAATTGGTGGTGGGGGGGCGCGAATGTTTTTCTTCTTGGTAGGGGCGGGCGTGAAATAATTGAGTGGCATTGCTAGTATAGACATAGTGATGTTAGATTGTCAATAAAATATCCCTTAACTTAGCTAAATGGATAAGAAATATAATTTTGAAAACTATTACAGTGAGGACCTCGAAACTCAGTACTCTGTTGTGCAAATATTGATGAGGTGACAAATATTTGTCATGTCATTTTCCACACCGCTTATCCTGAACAGGGTCGCGGGAGGGTGCTGGGGCTTTTCCCAGCTGACTTGGGGCGAAAGGCGCACCAAACCCTGAACTGGTCGCCAGCCAGTCACAGGGCAGACATTATATTCATACAATTTTCAGCCCGAGTGAACCACAGCATTGTTGCAAGTTCGGGAGGAGAATCGTAAACGTGCCACTGCTGGAGCAGCTTCTCGAGGCAAAGGCGGAAGTGACTTCAGAGCTTACGCGCCAATGTGGCGTTATTTGAGTTATTTTGGTTTTTTTTATCAACCGAATTAAAATATTATATAAAATATATATAAAAATATAACAGACATGGGTAAAAACAAACACAGAGGCAAAGAAATATATTTGAAAAATACGTGCTTAAAGCATGACGTCATAAGCAAGCGCGCAGCTTTCGAAGGACCTCGACCACATCCACCGACCAGTCCACACCGGAACAAAAACAGCCACCGCTAAATTCTTCTGATTTAGTGTGGAACTGACTGTAATTTTCTCATAGGATGTCCAGTGCTACTCTAAAGGACTGCGACATAATTCATTAAGTCTTTGTGTCCCGATAACCTCATCTTCGCGCGTTGATGCTTTTCGGCGTAGTTAGCTTAGCTTGTTAGCTAGCTAGCCGCTAACGAAAAGAGGCACATGACTCATCGCCAAGCAGAGATCAAGTGCGGATTTTTTGGAATTATCATTTGAAAATGTGTGCAAGAACGACACCCAAGTACAAAGAGGAACTTTGTGGAATAAAAGAAGAGAACGAGCAACATCTTCAACTGCTGGACGAAGTTTGCAACCAGCCTCGTGTTGTGCCACTCAAAGCAGGTTTGTACACGTCTTACTCTCATTTGCTTTGTATAGAACGACTTTCTTTCATTAGAAATATGCATCACAACATTAAGTTGTTTGAGGAAATCGTTCAAGGTTATTGCCGTTTTATTTTTAAATATTGCATTTTACTTGCAGGTCTGCTGAGCAATTGTTTATGTCAAATGAAACCAGTGCAGAAAATATATGCCAAAGAATAACCAATAGTGGGGGGTGAACTCCATGTTTTTCCCAGTATAAAATTTACATTAAAAAAAACAAAATAACATTTCCTGGTTTTCATATTTTGTTCAAGCAATTCCTTACGGAAGGAATTCTGCCTGACTCTAAAAAATGTGCACACTGCGGCGAAAACATCAATGGCGGATGATCAATTTTAGTGGATAAAACACAAAATATTAAGTTTTTTTAAAAAATCAAGTACGTATTGGTCTTATTTATTTATTAACTTTGTACTGGCTTGGTCGGGTATGAGTCAATGAACCTCCGGTGGCTTCGCACTGTTTTGTGCACATGTGCATAGTTTCACCCCAACCAAACATTTGAAATACATTTCATGTATCCAGGGTTGCACGGATATCATCAGTGATCAAGCGCATGCTGCAAGGAATGCATCTGCATCTTTGGCTTACTATGGGCTTAAAAAGGGAGAACGTCACAACCCCCTTTTCTACCAACAACGCCAGGAACATTTAGTTCCTGGTAATAAAGTTCGTGTGGCTCAGGTGGTTTGCATCTCCCCCACAACTCAAAGTTCCTGGTAATTTATCCAAATGACAATGATGATGTATCAGTGGGAGGTCTTGTGTTACTTTGTTACTCATCACTGACACCCTTTGGCTGTTTAGCATCATTGCAGTTCCAAAATAATACAGTGAACTCTTAAAATATTATGGCGTATCATAGTCGAATTTGAATACATATTGGATAACTTTAAAATATACAGTCATTATTCAAATATGTCAACATAAAAGTCAGAGTGAAAGTGTTGTTGCTTAATTTATGTGTAGGGATTTTGACTCTTCAAACGTTAATTTTGTTTTAAAATTTATTTCGAAACAAAAATTTTATAAAAAAAGTAAAAAGGGGAATGTTGGAAAGTACTAGCAGGCTAAATGTCATTTTGGGCAAAAAAACAAAACAAACGTAAATCATACAATAAATAGCGACTATGATGCCAGGGCCCCTTTAATTCTTTTTGGTATCCAGATTATAATGGAAGCAAAAAGTACCCACGATGAAACTATCTCTAAATGCAAAATGAAAAACTTGTAAACATATTTCACTTGAAGGATTTCTATTCTATCAATGACATGATGTTGCGATGACCCCCAGTGGTCTGCATCAATATGTTCGGGTCCCACAACAGGTGTTCCATCAGACGCACACAATAGCCTTTGTGCGCTAACTTCAGCTCGCTTCCAGAAACGTCTGTGACTATGTCCGGAATGAAATCGGGCATCAGCCGCAGCGTGCTTCCTTTTTAATTGCTCGTTTATCACTGTTGTGCTGCTAAAGGGAGGTTTACATCATAGGACGTAATTTTGTGAAATGCCCCCATGGTCCGGTCCAAGTTGGGGTCGCACGCATTGCTCCGTGTGCGGCATGAGGTTTGACTTGACCAAACCAAATGTGTGTTTGTCTTTTTGTGTCCGACAGACGTCAGTGAATACGATCTCCGTTCTGTGAAAGAGGAGCCAGACTTGACTCACATGAAAAAGGAGGAGGAGGAGGAGGAGATCAACAAGTCACCAGTGAACGGTGTCCCTATCAAGACTGAAGATGAAAACAAGGATGAGAGTGAGGACAACAGAGGGGCGGAGCCGACAAGCAGCAGCTCAAGCAGTCACGTGACAACAGAAGGTGATGAAGACCAATGGGGAGCATCACAAGTACATAATGAGGACACATTATCAGACACTCATGACAATGATGATGATGATGGGCAAGCTAAAGGTGAAAGGGCATGTCACACTGACTCATTCACTTCAAAGCTGTCTTTAAAAGGGCACAGAAAAACACACAGTGGTGAAAAACAGTTTTCTTGCTCGGTTTGTGGCAAAAGCTTCCTGCATAAGTCAACGTTAACAATCCACACAAGAACACACACTGGAGAAAAACCTTTTTCCTGCTCAGTTTGTGGAAAATGCTTCTCTGTAAAGTCAACGTTAACAAGCCACACAAGAACACACAGTGGAGAAAAACCTTTTTCCTGCTCAGTTTGTGGAAAATGCTTCTCTGAAAGGGGAAATTTAACAGAACACACAAGAACACACACTGGAGAAAAACCCTTTTCCTGCTCAGTTTGTGGCAAAAGTTTCTCTGGAAAGTCTAATTTAAGAAAACACACAACAACACATAGTAGAGAAAAACCTTTTTCTTGCTCAGTTTGTGGTAAAAGATTTTCTCTAAAGTCCCGATTCACAGAACATACAACAACACACACTGCAGAACCTCCTTCTTGCTTAGTTTGTGGTAAAAGCTTCTCCCAAAAGGCTCATTTAACAAGCCACACAAGAACACACAGTGGGGAAAAATCTTTTTCCTGCTCAGTTTGTGGCAGAAGCTTCTCTCATAAGTCAACTTTAACAAGGCACACAAGAACTCACAGTGGAGAAAAACCTTTTTCCTGCTCATTTTGTGGAAAATGCTTCTCTCGAAAGTCTGATTTTATAAATCACACAAGAACACACAGTGGAGAAAAACAATTTTCCTGCTCAGTTTGCGGCAAGAGTTTCTCTCAAAAGTCGCATTTAACAAACCACACAAGAACACACAGTGTAGAAAAACTTTTTTCTTGCTCAGTTTGCGGCAAGAGTTTCTCTCAAAAGTCGCATTTAACAAACCACACAAGAACACACAGTGTAGAAAAACTTTTTTCTTGCTCAGTTTGCAGTAAATGCTTCTCTCAAAAGTCTTATTTAGTAAGGCACACAAGAACACACACTGGAGAAAAAGCATTTTCCTGCTCAGTTTGTGGCAAAAGCTTCTCTCAAAAGGCACAACTAACAAGCCACACAAGAACACACACTGGAGAAAAACCTTTTTCCTGCTCAGTGTGTGACAAGAGTTTCTCTCATAAGATAAGTTTAACAAAACACACAACAACACACAGTGGTGAAAAACCTTTTGCTTGCTCAGTTTGCGGAAAAAGTTTCTCTCGAAAGTCTAATTTAGTAAATCACTCCAGAACACACAGTGGTGAAAAACCTTTTTCCTGCTCAGTTTGTGGCAAAAGCTTCCTGCATAAATCAACGTTAACAATCCACACAAGAACACACAGTGGTGAAAAACCTTTTGCTTGCTCGGTTTGTGGAAAATGCTTCTCTGAGAAGTCTCAGGTAACTAGACACACAAGAACACACAGTGGTGAAAAACCTTTTTCCTGCTCAGTTTGTGGTAGACGCTTCTCTGTAAAGTCAACGTTAACATGTCACACAAGAACGCACAGTCGAGAGCAGCCTTTTTCCTGCTCAGTTTGTGGCAAAAGCTTCCTGCATAGATCAACGTTAACAATCCACACAAGAACACACAGTGGTGAAAAACCTTTTTCCTGCTCAGTTTGTGGCAAGAGTTTCTCTCTAAAGACAAATTTAACAATCCACACAAGAACACACAGTGGTGAAAAACCTTTTTCCTGCTCAATTTGCGGAAAAAGTTTCTCTCAAAAGTCACAATTAACAGCGCATTCAAGAAAGCACGTGTAGGAAAACCTTTTTCCTGCTCAGTTTGTGGCAAGAGTTTCTCTCAATATTCACAGTTAACAAGCCACACAAGAACGCACAGTGGAGAAAAGCCATTCAGTTGCAGCGTTTGTGCTAAAAAATTCTCCACTAAACAGAGTGCTGAGAGACACAATTGTGCTGGTGAGAATTGCAGCGATCGTTCAAGCTAAAAAAAAAAAAAGACAAAAAAAACTGAAGGAACTGACTGTTTGCGGTAAGATGGAAATGTGATTTTGAATAAAATATAAATTTAATTTTACAAACTTCTTTTATTGACACTAAGCCAATGTGATCAGTGTCAGAAAAACCAACGTGTCTGATGATGAGTTTTTTTTGTTTTCATATCTAACATTATCAATGAAATTAATTACCCTTGCAGAGAACATTTGTTAACGTTATGCTTTTCAGTTGTCTTTTTCATCGTACTTAATGGAAAAGGTGTGAGAAGAAATGGTGCTTTTGAAATCGGTGCCTTCCACAATCATCAATAAAATCACTTGTTCCACTTGCTCAACTGGCCTTCATTATGCTGTGTAAAAAGGTGAAAAACTGAACTAGAAGTTGAACTATAAAAAGAACCAGACAGAGAAACGCAAATAGTCTCAGTTTCTCTCAACGGCAGTTAAGTTGAATACGTTTGTCAAGTTCATATTTGGGAACTGTCAGAAGTTTCTGCAAAACAACTGGACAAGCCTTCTGACTGTACAACTGAATCTACCAGCCAAAATTGTCTTTGTCACTTGCGAGGACCTCTCAGTGAGAAGGCCCAGAGAAAAGTTTTCCCACTCCTGTGCAGCGTTTTATTGAAGCACAGCAAAGTGTGACCCACGAAATATGTGGTCACAGTTTGGTTCATTTGGGATGGTTGATGTGGTGAAGGGAAATCCATTTTCCAGGTTGATTTGAAACATGTGCGTGTTTCGACAGCGGAGGGCAGTAAAGGAACAGCACAGTACCAGCGATGTGATTGTATCTTCACAACAGGCTGCAGTAAAGTGGCGTTGTCGTAGTTTCTATGAGTTCGCGGTTCTGACAAGATCCGTTGAAAAGGCAACAATGATCTCCGTTCTCATCATTTTTCCTGCATTTGCAGGATTATTATCTGTCAACACGCCTGCCAACCTGGGGCCTGGAACAAAAGCAATTTAAATATGTAAACTCAAAGAATGGAAAAACATGAACACTTTGACTTTATCACACCCGTCCACACGCTTCCTGTTGTTCGAACGGTTTCAGCTTACAAGACAGGTTTGGGTCACACTTCTGTTAAATGCGAGCTAAACGGTTTCCTGTCGAACACGGTTCAAGACGTGCATCTGTTTTTGTGGCTTCCTGGTAAACTGCCAGCATAGTAAAGGATTTGATACATTTGACTATAAAGGATTTTATACGATTGACTACAAGTTAAATGTATTCAGTTTAATGCAATAAAGATATTTACTGACTGGCCTTTAATTCAATGTACACTAAAAGGTCAGGGAAGGCTGTGTGAAATGCATAGGTGGCAGATGTTTTGGACAGGACGAGCCGCATTTCTGAGAACTGGGTGTGCTGACGCAGAAGTTCCAGACATCAAGGCGCTGTTGTGTGAGATTGGTAAAATGGCGACCGCAAAAGCAGAATAACAGATCCAGTGGCTCATTGGCAGTTGAGCACAAACAACTGCCTTGGCGCGCACATGGGAAGAGCCGACATGCCATCCTGCGGGGAAGACAACCAATAAGAGAAAGCTAAAGTTAGTTGCGGATGACACATAGCAAATAGGAGAGTAGTAGGATGTCTTTGCTTTGTTTGTTGAAATGTATAAATGATCCTGGGCAACTCAGGGGGGGGGGGGCACACAACGTGCACCGCCGGAGTAGGAGCTTGAGGAGCTCGCGAGGGGCCGGCACGAGGGGCGGCAGCAGGCGAGGGGCCGGAACCAGAGACTGCAGTTGGCGAGGAGCCGGAACGGGAGACTGCAGCTGTCGAGGAGCTGGAACGGTAGACTGCAGCTGTCGAGGAGTTGGCTCTGGGAGCTGCAGCTGGCGAGGAGACGGCACTGGGGGCTGCAACTGACGAGGAGCCGGCCCGTGGGCCTCATCCCTATCAGTCTGCCGCCATAGGGATTTAGGGGAACGAGGGACAGAGACTACAGGTGCTGATGAACGTGGTCTACAAAATGTGGGTGGAACGGGACAAGGCGCAGAAATTGATAGTGGACAAGGTGAACAAAGTGGCTGTGAAGAATGTGCCTCAGGGTGTGAAAAGCGGGTGTTCCGATGACTGGTGGCAGTTCCTTTACTTGGGCACCGTCGTTGACCACCCCGCGGAGGTCCGGGATAGATGGCCAAACGTGTGCCCGAGTAAAGGTCTGATGGGATAGACTCAAAGGAATCAAAAGAAAAAGGTAACAAAAACTAATAGGGGGTAGGAAACTGACTAGGCCTAACAAAATCTGTGTCGCACTGGGAGTCTAGAAGGTTGTAAATGTATTCAAAATCAGAATCTACAAAAATGTGGGGAGGTGAAATGGCTGGGTGCTGTGAGTCAAAACTAGACGAAGAGGGAGAAACAGGCGTGGAATAAAAAGCACGTGAAGGGTTTGGGGTTGGTCGGCAGGCTGAGGGGGGTACCAGCTAGAGCGGCGACGGCGAACTCGTCGTCGTGTGTGCTTCCTGCTGGGTCCATTGTTGGTTTGTCCTTTCTGTCATGTTGTGGTGGAGGTTGAGTAGGACCCAAACGCAGGGAAGCGAGGAGTGGGAAACTTAAAGGGTATTCATTAAACAAAAATAAAAGGCAAGCCAAGAACTTGGAAAAACTAAAATATCAAAAAGTACAAAACAACAGGCACGAACAAAACACAACAATTTGACAAAACTAATCTTGACGGCGAGACAGGTATGAAACCAGGGACATGAACATCAGACAACTACGACAGCGACAGGGACAAGCGACAATGGACCAACAAGAAATGAAAGCAACAGGACAAAGTAACAAGACAACGAGGAGCGCTTGGACAAGACACGGAGGTTTGGAAAGACCTGATTGGTTAACACAAGGGCTTGGGTAAACGAACACAGGTGGACACAATAGACTTGACGGGACAGAAGACACACAATCAAAAGGACAAAACATGAAACTAAATACTAAACCAAAACCAACCAATACAGAACATGACAATTAATCTGTAATGAACTTGAGAATTGTAATATTGAGACAATTTCTCTCACAATATTATTTTTTTTTAATAATGTAATCTTGCAAATATACCCCCACAATAATTACTACACACATTTTGCAACCATTTAGGCACTGTTTGGGCAAACAGGAAGTAGATTATTTGAGTAGGTTACACCCCCCTGTGGTGTTTTATTTTGGCGGAGACTGGTTCCTGTGCTCCACCTTGTCTGTCTTGTAGGGCTTCACATTTCCGGATGGGCGTGGCTCTTTCCGGAGGCCACACATTCACACGTGCATGCGATCCTCAAATCAACACTGTTTAAGAGCCAGTCAGACCATCATGCAGGTGCCAGACGATTCCCGCTCTCAAAGTGGTACCTCGGCTTACAATACAGTCCTCACTATTAAGTATTTTGAAAATCTACTTCCCTTGTCTTGCCTTTGCTTTCGCCCTCACAGTGCGGACCTCCAGAAGATTCAGGAAGCGCTCCTTTTCCAGCCTCCCTCACTACGCCATTGCAAGGCCGACTCGTCTACCAAAGATCCCTTGGGTCATGTTGGACTTGAGTCACCGTGGAAATGAGAAGTAGTTCGTAAATCAACCTTTAAAAGCCAAACTTACTCCAATGCGTGTTCGTTTTTTTGTACTCAAGAAGAAAAGGGTCAAATAAAGACTCAACAACTGATTAGAGTTCCGATATTTAGTTTCTTCCATTTCTGGAGTTCAGGAAATAGTACAAAGACAGATATCTGGGTGGCTTTTTCTTAATCTCACGAGAAACTGCACTCGGGCGAGTACAGTCACAAAATGCGCACCATCTTTCAACCCAACTTCAGTTTTTATAGGAGTTTTTTATGTCAAGGGTAATGTAGGTTGAATAAGTCATCCTCGCGCCCTCCCACGGCTCGGGTCCACGTCCAAGGGAAGGTCCTCCCCTGGTTAGTCATCGTCTGGATAGTTGATGATGGTCGATTCCCGTCTGGTCCCGTAGACTGGCACGTCAAGGTTGGCCTTCTCCGGCGGACCGTGGCGGGCCGTCTCTCCGTCTCTCTCTCCGCTGGCATTCTTCTGTAATCTTGTCTGTGTGCTTGTGTGTATGTGCATGTGTCGGTGCAGGTGTATGTATATGTCTGTGTGTGTATATGCGTATGTGCATGTGCTCCAATCTCCAATTGTTATGTCTTTCGGAATGTGTTTTTTTATAGCGTCTGTGTGCGTCCTCCAGTGCCCAATTTGATATCTTTGCATCTCTACAGCCAATGTGGAGAATGTGCTTCGTCATCTTTGTCCGTGAAGTGCTGTGACTGTGAGTGCAGGTCATGGAAATGCCACATGTGCAAGTTTCTCTTACTACTGAAGACTTCAATAAAGTTCACACATTTAAACTAAGTACTCTAAATTTAGCATATGAGGATAATATAATAATAGATCAGTAACCATCAGGACTCCAACCGCAGTCATTCTCATGACTGGTGCCTCTAGCTTCATTTGATAACTGCTTCTTGTTTAATCAATGTTTAACATACTCTGTAAATATGAACCTGCTAACTTTAATAATCGACATTCTGTCCCGAATGTGTTTAAAATAATGCCAGTAATCATAATACAATCCTTCACTCATAAATAAATATATTATTCATATATTCTTCATCCTCAAATTGTTCTTTTTTTTCTTCCTTTCCTAATTTTTTTGTTCAACTATGCAGATTTTGTATCCAATATGTGCCATAGTTGTTTGCTTATGGATATTTTGAAATTTATCTTTAGAAAAAAAACTACCATGGCACCATGACGAAGACGAAGACGCAAATGCAGAACTCCGAGTGGTAGCGCTTGCTTATTAAAATAAATAAATAAATAAAACAAACAAAAAACGTTTATAGAAGCATATAGAACTCAAAGGACAATGTTATTGAACCAAACAATGATATTTGAAAACAAAAAAATATTTTGAATTATTACAAAAACAATAAGGGCAGCATATTAGAATGCAGTAGACCCTTCTTTCGACTGTGTTTTTGAGTCTTCCCGGACGTCGCACTGTTGTAAGATGCGATTGGACAGTAAACAGCCAATCAGAATCAGCCCAAGGTTCCGACTCCTGATTGGTTAATAATTGGGGCATAGTTTGCATTGTAAGCGTAAAACTGTGTTTTGTACCTTAGAGGAGAGAGAAGCTGGAAGAGTTGCTCTTTTTGTGGAACCCACGCAGAGAGAGTTTGTTGGAGTTGAGCCACAGAGAAATTGAGAATCATTTAGTTGATGAACCTTAAAAGCCAAATTTACTCCAATGTGTGTTCGTTTTTTGTACTCAAGAAGAATAGGGTCAAATAAAGACTCAACAACAACTGATTAGAGTTTCCATATTTTAGTTTCTTCAATTTCTGGAGTTCAGGAAATAGTACAAAGACAGATTTTTCTTAATCTCACGAGAAACTGTACTCAGACGAGTACAATCGAAAAATGGCGCGCTGATCTCAGCCCAGCCTCACATTTTATAGGAGGTTTTCTATGTCAAAGGTAATGTAGGTTGAATCGGTTGTCCTTGCTCCTACGTTCCACGTCCAAGGCTGACCTTCTCAGGCAGGCGCGTGTCATGTAATGGTGCTAAATTTATATTTGCGACTATGTTGCACCTTTACGGTAACTGAGTGTCACAATTGTCTCGCAGGGGTCTCGCGAGATTGTTCATGCAAGTGGGGAGTTGTTGGAGTGGTATCGCCATTAAAAACGTGTTACTAGACAAGAGCCTCGTTGCCATCATTTACATGGTGTCAGAAGTGAACTCGAAACAATGGCCAAGTTTAATCCCCCGACGGGTTTCCCCTTTGATAAGCCAGGAGAGTGGCCGGACTGGAAGCAGCGATTTGTGAGATTTAGGACCGCCACGAAACTCGACAGAGAAGAGGGCGCGGTGCAGGTGAGCAGCCTGATATACGCCATGGGTAGCGAGTCCGAGAACATCTACAAGTCGTTTACATTCGCCGAAGATGGACACAGAAATGACTTTGACCGAGTACTTGGCAAGTTCGACGACTATTTCGTGCCACGACGGAATGTGATAAATGCTTCCACCAGCGCGCACAGCGGCCGGGCGAGAAGGCGGAGACTTTCATTCGTGCCTTGTACGAGCTCTCGGAACATTGTGACTTCGGCGCGACCCGAGAGGAGAACATTCGCGACAGGATCGTCGTGGGAATATTGGACAAGGAGGTTTCACGTTAACTGCAGATGATAAACGACCTAACGCTGGCGCGGACAATTGAGACGGTCACAGTGTGAGGAGGTAACGTCCCAAATTAGCATGCAAGGAGAAGCAGCTGGGATGGTACATGAGGTGACCAATAAATTTAAAAAGCGCACCAAGCAACACTTCAAGCAGAGGGAGAGCTGTTATGGACAATGTGGAAAATGTGCGAAAGCCAAGCATAATAAGGATGAAATGTGTCCTGCTAAGAAATCTACATGTAACTCGTGCAACAAAGTGGGACATTGGAGCAGAGTGTGTAGGAATAAAAAAGCGGCGGTGAGTGAAGTCACAGAGCAACCGGAGCAACAGCAACCGTATTTCCTTGGGTCAGTGAGAAAAGCAAATGGGACTTCAAAGCAATGGGCCGTGAAGTTGTTGCTGGGATCTACCCCAGCAGAATTTAAAATTGACACAGGGGCAGACGTGAACGTCATCTGCGAACAGACCTATCGCTCGCTCACCCCCAAAACACAACTGCAGCCTGCTGACATTCCACTTGATAGTCCAGGTGGTGAATTGCAGTGCGTAGGTCTGATCCAAAGCACAGTTACCTATCAAGGCAAAACCTACCCTCTCGCAGTTTATGTTATTCGTGGTCGCACGGTGAATAACCTCCTCAGCCGGCCAATGTCTGTGAAAATGAAACTGGTGAGGAGAATAGATGAGTTGGTGACCAACAGAGGCCACATACAAGCATACGGTGAACATGGGACTTTAAAGACTGAACCGGTGCGAATACAATTAAAAGACAACGCTCAACCATATGCCGTACACACAGCGCGACGTGTTCCTCTGTCCATGCTGCAAAAGGTGAAAGAAGAGTTACAGAGGATGGAACAAAATGGCATAATAGAGAGGGTTACACAGCCCACTGACTGGTGTGCACCCATGGTGCCAGTCCTGAAGAAAAGCACAGGAAAAGCCCGCATCTGTGTCGACCTCAAAAGGCTGAATGAGGCTGTTAAACGAGAACGATACATTTTGCCCACAGCTGATGACATCATAGGGAAACTAAGCGGAGCTACAGTCTTTTCTTCCTTGGATGCAGCCAGCGGGTTCTTCCAGATACCCCTCCATCCAAACTGCTGTAGGCTCACTACATTCATCACTCGTTTTGGCCGCTTCAACTTTAAACGTCTCCCGTTTGGAATTACAAGTACACCAGAGATCTTCCAGAGAAAGATGATGGAGACTCGACAGGGCCTTGAAGGGGTTGAGGTCTTCATGGATGACATCCTGGTGTACGGGGCTACTGAGAAGGAGCATGACGACAACTTGGAGAAGGTGATGCAACGCATCCAGACTGCTGGCCTGAAGCTCAACAAAAATAAGTGTTCAATTAAACAGGACCAGCTGCGATTTCTTGGACACCTCATCGACAGGTCTGGCATCCGGCCAGACCCAGAGAAGGTGGAAGCTGTACGGCAGTTGTCGTACAGTTGATTTGAAAGAGCTGAAGAGGATATTGGGAATGGTCAATTACCTAGGAAGGTATATTCCAAACCCCTCAACGGTGGGTCAGCCAATGCATGAGCTCCTGAGGAATGATGCCGTCTGGACTTGGAGTCACGCTCAACAAGCAGCTTTTGAGAACATTAAGGACTTGCTAACAACTGCACCGGTGCTTGCCTACTACAATGTGGGGATGCCAACTGCTGTGTCGGCTGATGCGAGCAGTTATGGACTGGGTGGTGTGTTACTGCAACTCCATGGAGATCACTGGAAACCCGTAGCTTATTGCTCCCGAAGGCTAAGCGATGCAGAATCTCGCTACGCACAGATAGAAAAGGAAGCATTGGCTGGTGTCTGGGCGTGCGAGAAGTTCAACAGATACCTTCACGGACTGGAACAGTTCAAGTTGGTAACTGATCACAAGCCGCTTGTACCTCTCATCAACAATCGAAGCTTGGATAATGTACCCTTGCGTTGCCAGCGTCTTCTCATGAGACTAATGAGATTTAACCCTATCGCAGAATATGGTCCTGGGAAAACCCTGATTGTTGCGGACGCGACGTCACGCAGTCCGCTACCTAACGTAAACACTGTAAACGAAACGCATAGCGACGTGGCCTGTTATGTGGCTAGTGTGGTGGAAGGGGTTGGAATTTAGTTTTAAGTCAATATTAGAATTGAATTTTAAACCAATATAAACTCAAATTAGCAATCTGACTCCAATTTGTGACCTTACCCAACTCTCACTCATCCAACAATATGCGCGCTCGTTCTGCAATAGAAAGGTATCAGGAAGCCGGCATTTTCACGCACGAGTGGATTTATTCCCAATACACAAAACTACTACATGCACCTGGGTCTCGGGTCCCTCTCAATACAACTCTGTACGCCACCAGCAGACGTACTCCTCATCCGAGTTGCCCAGTAATGATTCATACTATACAATATGCAAATGTCACAGAGACAAAGGCATCCTGGCATGATTCTATTGGCTATGTGTATCCTGCAGTTAACTTTAGCTTGCTCTCATTGGTCTTTCTCCCCTGAAGAATCACGTGGTGGCTCCTCCTAGTTGTGCTTGTTTCATCTCGTCTTCGCCCCCTCCTTGCGGCTATCACCATCTGTCCTGAAACATTCCATTCTTGCACCTTCTCGCACCCCCTACTCTGTTCCGTTCCACCAGTCACACGCCCAGCATTCCACAGTCTCACACCCCCCACACAAAGGATGCAGCAACATACCATGAACTATGCCAGGCTCCAACTCTTACATTCCTTTAAAGGGATCCCGGCATCTACAGGCAAGTTGGATGAAATTAGGGTAGCAACAGCCGCTGACCCCGAACTTCAATGTGTTGCAGGGCTAATAGAAAGAGGATGGCCTGAGCACATCAGTAAAGTGCCAGTAGTTGCTAGAGCATATGTTCAAGTTAAATCAGAGCTGTCAGTGCATGATTGCCTAATTCTGAGAGGGTGTAGGATTGTTGTGCCACGATCAATGAGAGGGGAAGTACTTAGAAAGTTCATGAGGGACATCAAGGCCTCATCAAATGTAGACAGAGAGCGGGTTCATCCGTGTGGTGACTTTCATCAGAAATATGCAAGCTCGTGGCATCATGTCAAGTATGCTACGAAATGAGAAGAACTCAACAAAAGGAGCCACTCCTATCCACACCGCTTCCGGAGCGACCTTGGAAGAGAGTAGCCATGGGCATCCGTGAATTTAAACAACATAACTACCTTGTAATCTCGGATTACTACTCAAGGTTTATTGAAATATTACACCTGCCATCTACAACGAGTGCACAAATAATAAAAGTTTGAAAACCGTTTTCGCTAGATTCGGCATTCCAAGTGAGATAGTGAGTGACAATGGTCCCCAGTTTACAAGTGCTGAATTCCAGCAGTTCGCTAAACAGCTCGGCTTCCAACACTACACGTCCAGCCCTCATCATCCAATAGGAAATGGACATGCAGAAAGAGCAGTGCAGACAGCTAAGAGGATCCTGAAGCAGGAGGACCCTGTCATGGCTCTCATGTGTCATCGAGCTACTCCCTGTTCCACGACAGGCTACAGCCCAGCTGAGCTGTGGATGGGGAGAAAAAATAGAACGACACTTCCAACGCTGGAGGAGAACCTCAAACCTAAGTGGCCCAGCAGGACAGATGTGGAGGAGACAGATAAGAAGGAAAAGGCTAAACAGACTCACTACTTCAACCGTCGCCATGGAGCCAGAACTTTGCCTTCTTTACGTCCAGGTGACCAAGTGTTTTCCAAATTGGATCACGAGAAGTCATGGTGTTTGCCAGCTGCGGTTTCATGAGAGAGTACAACACCTAGGTCCTTCATCATCCGGACGCCACAAGGAGCAGAACTGAGGCGGAACCGCCGTCACCTCAAACCTGGGCCAGTTCCCCAGCCAGTCCCAGCGGCATCCGAAGACTACAAGCCGACGGATGTCCATCCTGTCAACACCGGCATAGACGACACCGGTTCTGTATGCCGGAGCGAGTCGACATCCTCGACTTCCCCACCTACTCGGGTGGTGACCCGTTCTGGACGAGTGTGCAAACCAGTCGACAGGCTTGACCTGTGAGACTGAGACTCATGGTCTTTGGGGAGAAAAGGAAAAGAAAAAAAAATGGGAAAAATGGAAAAAGAAAAAAATTCTCATGCTGTTGGGATTTGTTTGATTGATGCATATTTCAGGTTAACTTGATTTCTGAGAGGCATCTTTACTTTTTTGCATTTTGCAGCCCAGTTGGGGAAAATGTGTGCTTGTTTGATGTTATTGAAAATAACACAAATGAGGGGAGATGTCATGTAATGGTGCTAAATTTGTCTTTGCGACTGTGTTGCATCTTTACGGTAAGTGAGTGTCACAATTGTCTCGCAGGGGTCTCGCGAGATTGTTCATGCAAGTGGGGAGTTGTTGGAGTGGTCTCGCCATTAAAACGTGTTACAAGACAAGAGCCTCGTTCCCATCATTTACAATGACAGTGCTCCACGCAGCCAGGAGCCAATCATATCACAGCGGGGTGTGTCCTATTCTTCCGCATGAGTGCAGAGCAGACTGCGGTTTTCTCGAAGGAAATCCTTTCAATGCAACTTTGAAAAACGACGCCATCTTTCATTCGTCTCGTCGAACAAAGAGAAGCACACGAGTTATCCCCAAGCAGAGATCAAGTGCGGATTTGTTGGGATTGGCGTTTGAAAATGTGTGAAAAAACGACACCCAAGTACAAAGAGGAACTTTGTGGAATAAAAGAAGAGAACGAGCAACATCTTCAACTGCTGGACGAGTTAACAACCAGCCTCGTGTTGTGCTACACAAAGCAGGTTTGTACACGTCTTACTCTCATTTGCTTTGTTAAGAACGACTTTCTATCGTTAAAAATATGCATCACAACATTAAGTTGTTTGGGGAAATCGTTCAAGGTTATTGCCGTTTTATTTTTTAATAATGGGGGGGGGGGGGGCTAGCAGAGAGAGGGTGCACAGAGCTGAAGGAAGCAGGACGGCTCTCTGTCTCACTCTCCCGGTCGACCGGTAAAAATGCACAACAATACCTGCTTTTTCCCTGCGGTCAGTCACCTTTATCTGGTGCAGGAAGCTATTTCAGTCAGCAGCAAATTAAGCTCTCCCAAAGGCCTCAGGGCATTTCAACCTGACACCTCATGTTTCAAAACTATGCTTACAGGTTAATAGAAGGTCACACAAACATGGACCTCTTAAACAGGAAAACGTGAGTTCAGTGGTAACAGAGTTGTGTCTATGCTGGCAGTTGAGCAAGAAGCCACAAAAAAACAGATGCACGTCTTGAACCGTGTTTGACAGGAAACCGTTTAGCTCGCATTGAACAGAAGTTTGACCCAAACATGTCTTGTAAGCTGAAACCGTTCGAACAACAGGAAGCGTGTGGACGGGTGTGATCAAGTCAAAGTGTTCATGTTTTTCCATTCTTTATGAGTTTGCATATACAAATTACTTTGCTGTGCTTCAATAAAACGCCGCACAGGAGCGGGAAAGCTTTTCTCTTTGGCGGACTGCTCCTTGCAAGTGACAAAGACAATCTTGGCTGGGTGATTCATTTGTGCAGGCTTGTCTCGTTTTTGCAAAAACTCTGTCTGACATATCTTGTTCAAGCAATTCCTTACGGAAGGAATTCTGCCTGACTCTAAAAAATGTGCACACTGGGGCAAAAACATCAATGGCGGTTGATCAATTTTAGTGAAAAAAAAAACAAAATATGAAGTTTTTAAAAAAAAATCAAGTCCGTATTGGTCTTATTTATTTATGAACGTTGTACTGGCTTCGTCGGGCGAGAATCAAAGAACCTCGGGTGGCCCTGCACTGTTTTGTGCACGTGTGCATCGTTTCACCTCATCCAAACATTTAAAATACATTTAATGCATCCATCCAGGGTTGCACGGATCTCATCAGTGAACAAGCACATACTGCAAGGAATGCATCTGCATCTTTGGCTTACGCTGAAATTAAAAAGGGAGAACGTCAGACCCCCCTTTTCTACCAACAAGCCCAGGAGCATTTAGTTATATCTCTTAATGCAAAATGAAATACTTGTAAACATATTTCACTTGAAGGATTCCTATTTTATCAATGACATAATGTTGCAATGGCCCCCAGTGGTCTGCATCAATATGTTGGGGTCCCACAACAGGTGTTCCATCACACCCACACAATAGCCTGTGTGTGCTAACTTCAGCTCGCTTCCAGAAACGTCTGTGACTATGTCAGGAATGAAATCGGGCATCAGCCGCAACGTGCTTCCTTTTTAAATGCTCGTTTATCACTGTTGTGCTGCTAGAAAATGGAGGTTTACATCGTAGGACGTAATTTTGTGAAATGTCCCCATGGTCCGGTCAAAGTTGGGGTCGCACACATTGCTCCGTGTGCGGCAGGAACAAGTCAAGGTAGCACAGTGGAAACATTATAAGACAAAGTCGCCGCATGAGCTTTGACTTGACCAAACAAAATGTGGATTTGTCTTTTTGTGTCCTGCAGACGCCAGTGAAAACGATCTCCGTTCTGTGAAAGAGGAGCCAGACTTGACTCACATCAAAAAGGAGGAGGAGGAGATCAACAAGTCACCAGTGAACGTTGTCCCTATAAAGACTGAAGATAAAAAAAAGGATGAGAATGAGGACAAAAGAGGGGCGGAGCCTACAAGCAGCAGCTCAAGTCATCACGTGACAACAGAAGTTGATGAAGACCACTGGGGGCCATCACAAGCACAAAATGAGGACACATTATCAGACACTCATGACGATGATGATGATGATGATGGCCAAGCCAAAGGTGAAAGGGCATGTCACACTGACTCATTATCTTCAAAGTTGTCTTTAAAAGGGCACAGAAAAACACACAGTGGTGAAAAACCTTTTTCTTGCTCAGTTTGTGGGAAATGCTTCTCTCGAAAGTTTGATTTAACAATCCACACAAGAATGCACAGTGGAGAAAAACCTTTTTCTTGCTCAGTATGTGACAAAAGCTTCTCTCAAAAGTTTCATTTAACAATCCACACAAGAACGCACAGTGTAGAAAAACCTTTTTCTTGCTCAGTTTGTGGCAAAAGCTTCTTTCAAAAGTTTCATTTAACAGTCCACACAAGAATGCACAGTGGAGAAAAACCTTTTTCTTGCTCAGTATGTGACAAAAGCTTCTCTCGAAAGTCTTATTTAGTAAGGCACACAAGAACGCACAGTGGAGAAAAACCTTTTTCTTGCTCAGTGTGTGCCAAAAGCTTCTCTCAAAAGTTTCATTTAACAATCCACACAAGAATGCACAGTGGAGAAAAACCTTTTTCTTGCTCAGTTTATGGCAAGAGTTTCTCTCAAAAGTCGCATTTAACAACCCACACAAGAACACACAGTGGAGAAAAACCCTTTTCCTGCTTAGTTTGTGGAAAATGCTTCTCTCAAAAGGCAAGGTTAATAGCACACACAAGAACACACAGTGGTGAAAAACCTTTTTCCTGCTCAGTTTGTGGTAGACGCTTCTCCGCAAAGTCAAATTTAACTTGTCACATAAAAACACACACTGGAGAAAAACCTTTTTCTTGCTCAGTTTGTGGTAAAAGCTTCTCTCAAAATTCAAGTTTAACATATCACACAAGAACGTACAGTGGAGAAAAACCTTTTTCCTGCTCATTTTGTGCCAGGAGTTTCTCTCTAAAGTCGCATTTACGAAACCACACAAGAACACACAATGGAGAAAAGCCATTCAGTTGCAGCGTTTGCGCAAAAAAATTCTTCACTAAACGTAGCGCTGAGAGACACGATTGTGCTGGTGAAAATTGCAGCGATCCTTGAAGCTTAAAAAAAGACAACAAAAAACTGAAGGAACTGACTCTTTGTGGTAAGATGTAAATGTGATTTTGAATAAAATATGCTTTTTTATTGACATTTAGCCAATGTGATCAGTGCCAGAAGAACCATTGTGTCTGAGTGATGATGATTTTTTTTGTGTGTTTACATCAAACATCTAAATGAAATTAATTGCCTTTGCCTGGAACAACATTTGTTAATATTATACTTTTCAGTTGTCTTTTTAATCGTACTTAATGGAAAAGGTGTGAGAAGAAACTGTGCTTATGAAATCGTTGCCTTCCACAATCATCAATAAAATCACTTGTTCCACTTGCTCAACTGGCCTTCATTACGCTGTGTGAAAAGGTGAAAAACTGATCGAGAAGTTGAACGATAAAAAGAGCCAGAAGGAGAAACGCGAATAGTCTCAGTTTCTCTCAAAGGTTTTGATTTGTCAGGAGTTGGCAACTTGATGGCGACTGGAGTCAGCGCTTGTTTTCTCGCTGTGTTTGGCTGGCTTGTATATGTATGGTCCATTGAACAAAACTCAAACTCTTCAAATATCCCCTCACATACATTTAATATTTCACTTTCTGCCCAAATACACTTTCTAGGTTGAGCTCTATCAAGCGTTTGGGGTGTGGTGCTAAGCAGAATCTCACGTCGGAAAAACTATCATTTTGTCAAATATACCAAATATTTTTTTTCATGCTTTATTATATTTTTTATACATTGGATTATTTATATAATGAAATAGGGAAATATTAAAATTGGCACCCACTTACAGACCTAATTTAATTAATAAGAAATATAGAAACATTTTATAAATATTGAACACATTGAGAAGAGTTAATTTTGAAATAAATATTGAAATATAAAAAATACTTAAGTATTAAATTAATTCAATAACCCGACCCCGGATGAGCGGCAGACAATGGCTGGATGGATGGAATAATTTAAATTACATACATATTCAAATGAACAAATATGTGAAGAAATATTCAAGTGTGAAATAAAAAGGTTAAAATTAATATTGATATAATTTCACATTAAAATAATTGAATAAATATTGTAGTATTACATAAGCAAGCTTAAATATACATTGAAATATATTTTTTAAAAAAAGTAGTGTATTTTTAAATGGCCTAATTTAGATATGGGAAGTAATTCTCTTTATGAAACTATGAAGGGACTGGAGCTCACAGAAGTGACCAGTCTTGGTTCTGAAGTTCCGATGTAACCAGATACTGCCCTGAGAGAAAATAGGCCTGAGCATTGTTTATGGTGGGGGCAATTCTCTCGCCAGGTCAGTGACCTTCCAGGGTATGGAAGTAATTTAAGGTGCCTTCAGTGAAGTCCTACTTTGTCCTACTTGAATGAATCCACATCAAAATACCATCATTTATGACACCACGGCTGGACAAATAATATCCAGAAACACACTTACGCACCACTGAGTGAGTGTTGGACGATATAGCTTCTCTTGAAAGGTCCGACTTGAAAATGTCCTTGCAAGTGTATCTGCAATTAAATCCACAGGACCGTTTCAAACTTGTCTTTATCTTCGGGTTCATTGAATACCTCGATGGCCTCGGCTCCGGCATTGGTTCGCAAAAGGGCTATTTTTCTTTCGTCCGCTCTGTTTCCGACTCCCACGGCGGCAAGGTAGAGCAGAAATTGTTGCTTGAACTCACGTCCACATTTCCCGTCATTTTCAGCGCTTCTGGTGGCCTTACGGAGTCCATCTCGCGTCAGTCCTTTTCTTGACCCGCGACCTGGTACAGTGGAACCTCGGTTCTCGAACGACTCTGAGGTCGAACAAATCGGAGTTCGAACAACAAAAAAGAGAAATTCTTGCTTCGCAGTTCGAACAAACCTCGGAGTTCGAACGCCGGTACGACGCGTGAGTGCGTCCGCGAGGGTGGGATGCTGAGCGGCGTACGGGTGTAGATCGCTCTCTCGCTCTCTTCGTGACCAACTGTTGTCGCGTGCGGACGTGCTGCGTTTTGCTCTCGCGTTTTATATAGGTGTACGAAGTGTTTTAGCCCCAAATCTTGCCTCCAAAGAAAGTCAGTGCAAGCAGCAAAGGAATGGTTTCGGTGTTCGAACAATTCGCTTTTCGAACAGGGTTCTGGAACGGATTATGGTCGAGAACCGAGGTTCCACTGTACCATGTAATGTTCTGTCTTCTATCTTAAGAAGTCACGCAGGTAACGTGATGCTGCAAGCTTGTTTCTCTTTATTTACTGACTTGCATTCTCGTCTATGTGCAGACACACTTGTTTGTCTGGTAACCAAACACACGTCAGGCAATACTGCCAACTAGTGACTAATGATATAACTGCTATCATTACAGTTACTGTTGGAGTTGGGTCACCATGGAAATGAGAAGTAGTTTGTAAATCAACCTTTAAAAGCCAAACTTACGCCAATGCGTGTTCGGTTTTTGTACTCAAGAAGAAAAGGGTCAAATAAAGATTCAACAACTGATTAGAGTTCCGATATTTAGTTTCTTCCATTTCTGGAGTTCAGGATATAGTACAAAGACAGATATCTGGGTGGCTTTTTCTTAATCTCACGAGAAACTGCACTCGGGCGAGCACAGTCGAAAAATGCGCACCATCTTTCAGCCCAGCTTCAGTTTTTATAGGAGTTTTTTATGTCAAGGGTAATGTAGGTTGAATTGGTTGAATTGGTCGTCCTCGCTCCCTCCCACGGTACGGGTCCACGTCCGAGGGAAGGTCCTCCCCAGGTTAGTCATCGTCTGGATAGTTGATTCCCGTCTGGTCCCCAAGACTGGCACGCCAAGGCTGGCCTTCTCCGGCGGGCAGTCTCTCCGTCTCTCTCCCCGCTGGCATTCCTCTGTAATCTTGTTGGTGTGCATGTGTGTGTGTGTATGTGCACGTGTATGTTCAAGTGTGTATGTGCGTGTGCTCCGATCTCCAATTGTTATGTCTTTCGGAATGTGTTTTTTGCGATAGCGTCTGTGTGAGTCCTCCAGTGCAATGTGGAGAATGTGCTTTGTCGTCTTTGTCCATGAAGTGCTGTGAATGTGAGGGCAGCTCATGGAAATGCTATGAAGGCAAATTTGTTCTCGCGACTGAGAATTTCAATAAAGTTCACACATTTAAACTAAGTACTATAAATTTAGCATCTAAGAATAATATAATAAATCAGTAAACATCAGGCCTACAATCCCAGTCATTCTTGTGACCCGTGCTTCTAATTCAATTTGATAAATGCTTTTTGTTTCATCAATGTTTAAAATATTCAGTGAATATGAACCTGCTAACTTTAATAATCGACATTCTGTCCCGTATGTGTTTAAAATAATGCCAGTAATCGTAATACAATCCTTCAATCCCCGCCGAAAAAATATCTTACCATGAAAATGAAAACGCAACCTGTGGCCACAAAAAATGCATGCGGCAAGAAATATACTATGACCCCACCCCCTAGTGGGGTCGATCCCAATCAAAGTTATATTAGACAACAAAAAGTAACAAATTAACTAGTGCCGTCCCGCAATTAAAATTCTTAACTAAATAATTGCAACACTACCGTCATTAATTGCACTCAATCACCTTTTTAAACTTGTTTGTGAAGCTTGTATCAGTCACTTGAATAAGATATTGTAATTAACGTAGACCCACCAAATTTTATATCTATTTCAATTCCCAGACTGTTGTAAAAGCTTTCTTTGAATATAATCTAGACAGTGGCATCCTCACAGGCATTGCCCCCAGAAACAATTTTCCAACGTATACATTTCGTTGTGCCGATAATCACCACAATCCAGAAGTGTTGGTTCGCAATAATGTCCCAATGATATCCAGCTAATATGGCACAATGTTAGAATTTGGCTTTGCAAGATGGGCAAATTATTCCTGAATTCAAGAAAATGTAGTTCACTGAGTTCAAATATCTAACTGTTTAGAGATTATAAATTAAGCCCTGAGCTAACGCTCCAATTTTGACCGTTCTTTGGCAAATCTTTAAAGCAAGCCAAATGAAATAGTAACCATTTATGATAATAATAAAAAATAAAATAAAAATCCCACAACTAGAATTACGCAGATACCAAATTAAACCATTTTTTACGGGAAGAATAGGTGCTCTCCAAGACGTAGACAGCTCCAAGACCGCTGCAGTCTTCACCTCCTATTGTCACACGAATGCCTCCCTCCACCTCCAGGCTGTGCCAACTCTGATTCTGTCAACTGGGCGAGGGTGTAGAGACAGTAAAACAATTGGGGGAGCTGTGGAGCAGAGCCCAAAATCAGTCGGGCCCCGTGTCCACAAACCCTCCGGCAGAGATGCACACAGAGCTACCTCTCCCGAGTGACCCGTCTCGTGAAATTTTGAAATTAAGTCACGTTCCCAAAACCGAAGAATTTGTAGTGGGTGCTGAAGTACGATACCCTGTTAGTGACGCGGAGTATTCAACATTCGTAATAGACGTCTGAACCCAGCCAACCGCCTCTACACACCGCTTTACCATGGGGCCTAGATCTTTAGTATGAAGACGCGCATCAATAGTCAATGTGATTTGTGGCTCAGCGAAAGTAAATAATTCATACCATTTCTGCTGCTCAGGGACAAGGCACGCATGCGAGGCAACGCCGGTAGACATAGCACATATATAATCCTAATGCAAGATGAACTCCTGACTAAATTTGGATGAATGCATTTTGATAAACCAAATCATGTGTGCAGTGTACAATGTACTGGGTCAATTGGTGAATGGGTGGAGGTTGGATCAGGAACAGGGCATACCCACCGCGGGAGGATGGAGAACCAGGTTTCAGAGCTGCCCTCAGATGTTTCAGTTCAGCCAGTGGAATGGAGGAGAGCACCACATATGCTCCGCGGCCCCCTGTCATGGAATGGGGTACCAGCGGGTTGGTGTCAAGAGTGCATTGGGAGTGGGTAACGGTGGCGCCCCCTGCGCTGGTTGAGCTCTGGGCGACAGGAATGGCACCGGACCAGAGGATGGCACATTCCAGAAAGTGGCTCGGTATGGACTGCTCATCACCCAGTGACCCCGCAGCAAGAGCACACCCCACTCACAACCCCCGTCTATAACCACCCCTACCTCTGTTCCCCTCGTTGACCGGCCGGGTACGGACAGCCAGTCTGCTGTGGTGCCGCGTCACCCAAACCTTGCCTAGGAGCAGCAGAAGCGGAAGGCGCAGGTGCAACCTGAACATGCAAGTACAACAATTTTTAGTAACACTCCTTAATCCAATCCCACATTTTTCTTTTCTGATGTTGTGCAAAATGATGTAAAAAAATGTGTTCTCCTGAGACTGATTAGCATTTTTTCATTGATGGACTGTTTCACATGATGTCCGTAACCGGAAGGACACGCCCTAAGGACGGCCAACTGGAACAGCTGCGTAATGACGACATTAATGGATGGGTCACTGCCGGAAGTCTCACTCCATTCACGTCTCGCCCTGGCCACATAGACCAGGCCTGTCTCCTCCGCTCCCCACCTGAAAGATACAGCAACATCGGCCCCAAAGGGGCCAGAAATATCTGATGCACGGCACGACCAATCTCACCTGAGGTGTCCCCATTCAGCCGGTGACCATCATGGTGGTCAGCAGGTCTGGCCTCGGCCTCAAGTAAGGACAGTTCCTGACAAGTACATTTTGTCCCGCATGTAACTCTGTAATCCCCTCTACGAAGAACCTACCCTTGCGTTAAGTGAGTAATTTTCAGAAAAACAGCGCCACCGCCCCCTTAACTGAAATTAACCTCAAGTATCACCGCTGTGGTGCCGTATATTATGGAAAAGTCTCAACAATACAACAAAATCTTGCCCTATCCTGTACTGGGTGTGTGTTATCTAGTCGCGCATCCAATGTGAATAATAATAACTTCTGTGGAGCACATGAGCAGGCTAAAGCAACAACTATATCTTAATCTGTTTTCATGGAACCTAACTTAGAATATCTTATTTCTCCCTCCTTGTTGAGGTGAAACTCCGGGATGGGCGTGATGAGACGCTATTTAAAGCGTTCTCCGGCCTTCTGGTCACACAGGTCACATGTCACCTCAAACCTGTGGAGCGAACTGGAGGAGTGGCACTTGCAAGCAAGAAGGGGTAAATTACCTCGAAAGGATAATGTAATCATGGCAGTCATGAGCTAAACACAGAGCAAAGGGTAGACTGCTAGGAGCCACCAGCATGACTTTTGTTGTCCCGGCATGAAAGTCCATTGTTTCAGAGGTGTCTCGTTCACACCTCCTGTGTTGCAGCCGTGATCCAATCTTCCTGCATTCCAATCCTGAGGGTTTGGTCATTAGCATGGTCCAAACTTCGGTTACACTTAAAGGATTTCATACATTTGACTATGAAAGGAATATAAGAGTTTGAGCTTAACATAGTTCATTAGATGTTGCTGCATCCAGTGTATGAAAGTGTGAGACTGTAAAGTGCTGAGCGTGTGACTGGTGGAGCGGAACGGTGTGTGGGGTGCGAGAATGGAATGTTTCAGGACAGATGGTGATAGCCGCAAGGAGGGAGAGAGACAAGATGACTCGGGGGGCAGTGGATGAAGGAGCAGCCATCAAAAGATCACACGCAGGAGGAGCCACGGGATTCGGTGGGGGAGAAAGACCAATGAGAGCAAGCTAAAGTTAACTGCAGGATACACATAGCCAATAGAATCATGCCAGGATGCCTTTGTCTCTGTTCCATTTGCATATTGTATAGTATGAATCATTACTGGGCAACTCGGGGGTAGAACACATTCGCTGGTGGCAAGAGAGGTGTAGAGTTGTATTGAAAGGGACCCGAGACCCAGGTGCCATGTAGAAAGTCTGTGTATTGGGAATAAATCCACTCGTGCGTGAAAATGCCGGCTTCCTGATACCTTTCTATTGCAGAACGAGCGCGCATATTGTTGGATGAGTGAGAGTTGGGTAAGGTCGCAAATTGGAGTCAGATTACTAATTTGAGTTTACATTGGTTTAAAATTAAATTCTAACATTGTTATAAAGATAAATTCCAACAAGCTATATCATCCAACACTCACTCAGTGGTGCATAAGTGTGTTTCTGGATATTATTTGTCCAGTCGTGGTGTCATGGTATTTTGATGGGGATTCATTCAAGTAGGACGAAGTCGGAATTCCTTGAAGGCACAGGTGTGAAATGCACTGAAGTAACTGAAGAAAAAGTAAAAAAAATTACGATTGTTTAAGAATGTGCAAGAAAGAAAAATGTTGACAAATGTTGAAAATAATGATATTTTCCAGGAGGTATTTATT
The DNA here is from genome assembly GCF_059441095.1 of Idiotropiscis lumnitzeri. Classification (NCBI taxonomy): domain Eukaryota; kingdom Metazoa; phylum Chordata; class Actinopteri; order Syngnathiformes; family Syngnathidae; genus Idiotropiscis; species Idiotropiscis lumnitzeri. The sequence continues at coordinate 28,098,491 of NC_142392.1, read as the reverse complement.
TCTTTGTTGTTTATTCATTCAATTCTGGACTTATTTCAATATTTGAGTATTGTTTTTCTTTCAATATGTCGTATATTTTGTCTTTGAAGTGTGGGTCCTTGCTGCCTTCCGGAGAGGCAGCCGAGCAAGGCTGGATTGGTGATGGAAAAGAACTGGTTCGAAAAAGATTTTTTCTCGTCACATGCTGATGTCAAAAGAAGTCTCCCCAAAAACGTGCGAGCCCCCTCTCAGACATTCCCTTCTTATAGGGAATGCCCAAATAGGACATGAATATCTAATTTTCCCTTGTTGCGTATGCATTCCCATCCCGCTAGTCTTCGGGATTTCCGTCCAAAAGTCCCCCAGAGGGAGAGCAGATGCGTCTCCCCGTTGACACGACCAGTCTACTCGTGACCACCTTAAATTACTTCCATACCCTGGAAGGTCACTGACCTGGCGAGAGAATTGCCCCCACCATAAACAATGCTCAGGCCTATTTTCTCTCAGGGCAGTATCTGGTTACATCGGAACTTCAGAACCAAGACTGGTCACTTCTGTGAGCTCCAGTCCCTTCATAGTTTCATAAAAAGAATTACTTCCTATATCTATATTTGGCCATTTAAAAATACACGACTTTTTTTTTTCATTTATTTCAATTCATATTTAAGCTTGCTTCTGTAATAATACAATATTTATTAAATTATTTTAATATGTAAAATTATCAACAATTTAAACCTTTTTATTTCACACTTGAATATTTCTTAACATATTTGTTCTTTTGAATATGTGTGCAATTTAAATTTAAATAAATCCATCCAGCCATTTTCTGCCGCTCATCCAGGGTCGGGTTATTGAATTAATTTTTTTAGTATTTTTTACAATTCAAAAATTATTTCAAGATCAGGACTCTTCTCAATGAGTTCAATATTTCTAAAATGTTTCTATATTTGTTATTAATTGAATTAAGTTTGTATGTGGTTTCCAATTTTAATATTTCCCTATTTCATTATATATCTAATCCAATGTATAAAAAATATAATATAGCATGAAAAAAAATATTTGGTATATTTGACAAATGATTTAAGTTTTTCCGAAGTGAGATTCTGCTTAGCAACAAACCCCAAATGCTTGATAGAGCTCAACCTAGAAAGTGGTTTTAGCTCGTCAGAAATTTATTCAGAAAGCGAAATATTAAATATATCTGAGGGGATATTTGAAGAGTTTGAGTTATGTTCAATGGACCATACATATACGAGCCAGCCAAACACAGCGAGAAAACCAGCGCTGACTCCAGTCGCCATCCGATTGCCAAGTCCTGACATTCCAAAACCTTTGAGAGAAACTGAGACGATTTGCGTTTCTCGGTCTGGTTTTTTTTATCGTTCAACTTCTCGTTCAGTTTTTCACCTTTTCACACAGCGTAATGAAGGCCAGTTGAGCAAGTTGAACAAGTGATTTTATTGATGATTGTGGAAGGCAACGATTTCATAAGCACAGTTTCTTCTCACACCTTTTCCATTAGGTACGATTAAAAAGACAACTGAAAAGCATAATGTTAAAAAATGTTATTCCAGGCAAAGGCAATTAATTTTATTTACATGTTTTATGTAAACACAAAAAAAAATCATCACTCAGACACATTGGTTATTCTGGCACTCATCCCATTGGCTGAATGTCAATAAAAGAGCTTTGCAAAATTACATTTTTCAAAATCACATTTACATCTTACCACAAAGAGTCAGTTCCTTCAGTTTTTTTTTTGTCCATTTTTTAAGCTCCAAGGATTGCTTGCAATTCTCGCCAGCACAATTGTGTCTCTCAGCACCCGTTTTAGAAAAGAATTTTTTAGCACAAACGCTGCAACTGAATGGCTTGTCTCTACTGTGCGTTCTTGTGTGGTATCGTAAATGTGACTTTTCAGAGAAGCATTTCCCACAAACTGAGCAGGAAAAAGGTTTTTCACCACTGTGTGTTCTTGTGTGACTTGTTAAATATGATTTTAGAGAAAAGCTTTTACCACAAACCAAACAGGAAAATGGTTTTTCTCCAGTGTGTGATCTTGTGTGATTTATTAAATCAGACTTTCGAGAGCAACTCTTGCCACAAACTGAGCAGGAAAAAGGGTGTTCTCCAGTGTGTGTTCTTGAGTGAATTATTAAATCAGACTTTCGAGAGCAACTCTTGCCACAAACTGAGCAGGAAAAAGGGTTTTCTCCAGTGTGTGTTCTTGAGTGAATTATTAAATGAGACCTTCGAGAGAAACTCTTGCCACAAACTGAGCAGGAAAAAGGTTTTTCTCCACTGTGTGTTCTTGCGTGGCTTGTTAAATGTGTCTTTTGAGAGAAGCTTTTTCCACAAACTGAGCATGAAAAAGGGTTTTCTCCAGTGTGTGTTCTTGAGTGAATTATTAAATGAGACCTTCGAGAGAAACTCTTGCCACAAACTGAGCAGGAAAAAGGTTTTTCTCCACTGTGTGTTCTTGCGTGGCTTGTTAAATGTGTCTTTTGAGAGAAGCTTTTTCCACAAACTGAGCATGAAAAAGGTTTTTCTCCAGTGTGTGTTCTTGTGTGATTTGTTAAAAATGACTTTACATTAAAGCTTTTGCCACAAACTGAGCAGGAAAAAGGTTTTTCTCCACTGTGCTTTCTTGCGTGGCTTGTTAAATGCGACTTTTGAGAGAAGCTTTTTCCACAAACTGAGCATGAAAAAGGTTTTTCTCCAGTGTGTGTTCTTGTGTGACTTGTTAAACTTGAATTTTGAGAGAAGCATTTTCCACAAACTGAGCAGGAAAAAGATTTTTCAACACTGTGTCTTCTTGTGTGGATTTTTAATTGAAACTTTTGAGAGAAACTCTTGCCACAAACTGAGCAGGAAAAAGGTTTTTCTCCACTGTGCGTTCCTGTGTGCCTTACTAAATGAGACTTCCGAGAGAAGCTTTTGCCACAAACCAAGCAGGAAAATGGTTTTTCTCCAGTGTGTATTCTTTTGTGGTATGTTAAACTTGAATTTTGAGAGAAGCTTTTACCACAAACTGAGCAAGAAAAAGGTTTTTCTCCACTGTGCGTTCTTGTGTGCCTTACTAAATAAGACTTTCGAGAGAAGCTTTTGCCACAAACTGAGCAGGAAAAAGGTTTTTCACCACTGTGTGTTTTTCTGTGCCCTTTTAAAGACAGCTTTGAAGTGAATGAGTCAGTGTGACATGCCCTTTCACCTTTGGCTTGCCCATCATCATCATAATCATCATTAGTATCATCATCATTGTCATGGGCATCTGATAATGTGTCCTCATTATGTACTTGTGATGGCCCCCAGTGGTCTTCATCACCTTCTGTTGTCATGTGATGACTTGAGCTGCTGCTTGCAGGCTCCGCCCCTCTGTTGTCCTGACTCTCATCCTTGTTTTCATCTTCAGTCTTAAAAGGGACAACGTTCACTGGTGACTTGTTGATCTCCTCCTCCTCCTCCTCCTTTTTGATGTGAGTCAAGTCTGGCTCCTCTTTCACAGAACAGAGATCATTTTGTCTGACGTCTGCAGGACACAAAAAGACAAATTTGGTTTGGTCAAGTCAAAGCTCAGGCGGCGACTTTGTCTTATATTGTTTCTACCGTGCTACCTTGACTTGTGCCCGCCGCACACGGAGCAATGCGTGCGACCCCGATTTGGACCAGACCATGGGGGCATTTCACAAAATTACGTCCTACGATGTAAACCTCCCTTTTGATGCCCGATTTCATTCCTGACATGGTCACAGACGTTTCTGGAAGCGAGCTGAAGTTAGCACACACAGGCTATTGTGTGCGTCTGATGGAACACCTGTTGCTGGACCCTAACTTATTGATGGGGGCCATCGCAGCATAATGTCATTGATAAAATAGGAATCCTTCAAGCGAAATATGTTTTCAAGTATTTCATTTTGCATTTATGGATAGTTTCATCGTGGGTACTTTTTGCTTCCATTATATTCTGGATCCCTAAAAGAATTAAAGGGGCCCTGGCATCAGAGTCGCTATTTATTGTATGATTTACGTTTGTTTTTTTTTTTACCCAAAATGACATTTATCCTGCGAGTAAGTTCCGACATTACCCTTTTTATTTTTATAAAATTTCTGTTTTGAAATAAATTTTAAAACAAAATTACGTTTGAAGAGTAAAAGTTCTTACACATAAGCATTAAGCAACAACACTTTCACTCTCACTTTCATGTTGACATATTTGAATAATGACTGTATATTTTAAAGTTATCCAATATGTATTCAAATTCGACGAAGATACACCAAAATATTATGAGTTCACTGAATTATTTTGTAACCGCAATGATGTATAACAGCCATAGGGTGTCAGTAATGAGTAACAAAGTAACACAACACCTCCCATTGTTCCGTCATCATTGTCATTTGGATAAATTCTCAAGAACTTTGAGTTGTGGGGGAGATGCAAACCACCTGGGCCACAGGAACTTTATTACCAGGAACTAAAGGTTCCTGGACTTGTTGGTAGAAAAGGGGGTTGTGGCGTACTCCCTTTTTAAGCCCATAGTAAGCCAAAGATGCAGATGCATTCCTTGCAGCATGTGCTTGTTCACTGATGAGATCCGTGCAACCCTGGATGGATGCATTCAATGTATTTTAAATGATTGGATTGGGTGAAACTACGCACACGTGCACAGAACAGTGCAGGGCCACCGGAGGTTCATTGACTCACCCGACCAAGCCAGTACAAACTTCATAAATAAATAAGACCAATACGTATTTGATTTAAAAAAAAAACCAACTTAATATTTTGTTTTATCCACTAAAATTGATCAACCGCCATTGATGTTTTCGCCCCAGTGTGCATATTTTTTGAGTCAGGCAGAATTCCTTCCGTAAGGAATTGCTTGAACAAGATATAAAACCCAGAAAATGTAAAATGTGAAACAATCAGTTCAAATGTTAAACTGGGAAAAAACACGGAGTTCACCCCCACTATTGGTTATTCTTTGGCATTTATTTTCTGCACTGATTTCATTTGGCAAAAATAAATGTTCAGCAGACCTGCAAGTAAAAGGCAGTATTTAAAAATAAGGCGGCAATAACCTTGGACGCATTTCCCCAAACAACTTAATGTTGTGATGCACATTTTTAATGATAGAAAGTCGTTCTTTACAAAGCAAATGAGAGTAAGACGTGGACAAACCTGCTTTGAGTGGCACAACACGAGGCTGGTTGCAACCTTCACCCAGCAGTTGAAGATGTTGCTCGTTCTCTTCTTTTATTCCACAAAGTTCCTCTTCGTACTTGGGTGTCGTTCTTGCACACATTTTCAAATGATAATTCCAAAAAATCCACACTTGATCTCTGCTTGGCGATGAGTCATGTGCCTCTTTTCGTTAGCGGCTAGCTAGCTAACAAGCTAAGCTAACTACGCCGAAAAGCATCAACGCGCGAAGATGAGGTTATCGGGACACAAAGACTTAATGAATTATGTCGTAGTCCTTTAGAGTAGCACCGGACATCCTTTGAGAAAATTACAGTCAGTTCCACACTAAATCAGAAGAATTTAGCGGTGGGATTTTTTGTTCCGGTGTGGACGGGTCGGTGGATGTGGTCGAGGACCTTCGGAAGCTGCGCGCTTGCTTATGACGTCATGATTTAAACACGTATTTTTCAAATTTATTTCTTTGCCTCTGTTTGCTTTTACCGCAGGCTCTTCTATTTTGATATATATTTCAAATAATATTATAATTCGGTTGTGATTTCTTTTTAACAAAATAACTAAATTAACGCCACATTGGCGAGTCAGCTCTTACGTCACTTCCGCCTATGCCCCGAGAAGCCTTACCTGCTCCAGCAGTGGGAGGTTTCGTTTCTCCGACCGAACTTGCAACAATGCTGTGGTTCACTCGGGCTGCATGAATATAATGTCTGTGTGCCGTTATAGCGAGGAACACCTTTCTTCTATCAATGACTCTGCAGACGTGGCTGTTGTCAAAGCAGGTTTACTGATACTCAAAAGGGTAAAACTGTGAAAATCAGAAATGAAATACAATTACAAAATGTATAAACAAATTGTACATCACATTATGCTGTATATAAGCATCCTAGACACCATCTTAAGCACTCTAATGTTCGTGAGTAGCAAGCTACAAACAACACTGCTACGGGCCATTTGAAAATTACAGCCGGCAAATATACATCAAACCAAACAATTCCGCTTTTAAACACAAATGAATTATACGCACCGGCGATGCAACCTCGAAATAAAGACATGTGCGATCTCTCAGGACGGCAGAGAAACGTGCGTCGTCGTGCGTCGTTGTCGTCTATGTGCAATACTGCACGTCACTTCCGCATTGTAAAAAAAAAAGGCACATTAGTTGTAGTTACCCGTAATTTCCTCTAGAGAGCATCAAAGGCATTTGAATATGTTCAAACAGTCTCAGAACACCGACACACAGAAACAAACACAACTTTTACTGCGTAACAGAACACTCCCCGTCTGGCGTGATATGACGCCACTAAATAACCTTATACATGTTAAGACGCAATCAACACAACAACTTCAGAGATAGGTCTAGTAAACACTTTAGTCCCATCTGTCTTAGCGACTTTAACCTCTACTGTCCGGACTTTACCATCTTTTGAAGGAAACACCTGTGTTATGAGTCCAAGAGGCCATTCGTTCCTAGGCATACGACTGTCCTTGAGCACAACTGTACTCCCTGGGGAAATGTTAGGTTGGGCAGACTGCCACTTACGGCGTGGCTGTAGTGTAGGCAAATACTCCCTCTTCCATTTGTCCCAAAAGGTGTTTGACAGGTGTTGGAGCTGGCGCCACTGACACTTGTAGAGGTCCGACACCGAAGTTGCCTGCTGGTGCTTGAAGAGAGGTTCCTTTCTGAGTGAGCAAGGTAGCCGGAGTCAGAATGAGTGGGTCACTCGGGTCAGCTGACACGGGAACAATGGGCCTTGCGTTTATAATGGCTGACACCTCTGCCATAAAGGTGACAAGAACCTCGTGAGTGAGTTTAGTGTTCTTGAGTTGGAAGAACATAGTGTCCAATATTCTCCGCGCAAGACCGATCATCCTTTCCCACGACCCACCAAAATGGGAAGCATGAGGTGGATTAAAGATCCATGTACAGTCTTGTTCTTTCAAGTAAGCTTGTACAGTTGCATTGTCCATGTTCAAGGGGATTTTGAGTTCTTTGCATGCACTGACAAAGTTTGTGCCCCGATCAGAGCGATTGGTTTTTACAGATCCTCTAATAGCCAAAAACCGTCAAAGTGCATTTACAAAACTTGCTGTGTCTAGTGACTCCACCACTTCAATGTGGACTGCTCTTATACTTAAGCATGTGAATATGACGGCCCACCTTTTGTTTTGGATAAGGTGTCCTCGGGTTCTCGTCTTAGAAACAAACCATGGGCCAAACACATCTAAGCCCACGTTTGTGAATGGAGGGTCAGTTGAGATACGGTCTGGAGGGAGGTTAGCCATTTTCTGTGTACTTAGAGGAGCTCTGAGGTGTTTGCAAGTGACACAATGGAAGATGATTGTGCTGACCTTCCTCTTGCCTCCAACAATCCACCATCCTGCAGCACGTACCGCTCCTTCTGTGAACAAACGACCTTGGTGACGAGGTTGTTCATGGTAGTGTCTAATGAGAAGCGTTGAAATATGATGGTGACCAGGAATGATGATGGGGTTCTTTTCGTTTCCGTTGATGCTTGCGTTAGTAATGCGACCGCCTACACGGAGGAGTCCATTTGTATCCAAGCAGGGATCCAAGTTCTTTAAAGGACTGGTTTTAGAAAGTTTGTCTCGTCTATGTATACACTTGATCTCTTCTGCATACATGTCCTGTTGCACTGCTCGGATGGCAACATTTTGGGCTTGATTAAGCTCAGTTAGAGTGGGCCCTGTTTTACAGTAGTGCCAGCCACGGCACTGTTTAGGCCCACAAGAGGATGAGTTGAAATTGTGACTTATGTGCAAGAGACGAGCGAGTGCACGAATGAGAGATTTCCAAGTGGAAAACTTTGAAAACCTGTGAGAGCCAAGTTGTTTAGTGCTGGCAATGGTTTTAAGTGTGGACACTTTAGGTCTGACTTCTACATCAGTGTTAGGCTCAACAAGGTCATGAGTGTCATTATCAGGTTTTTGACTCTGGAACAGAATGTCTGAGCCAGTGAGCCAGTTAGTAAGAGGCAGTTGATACACAGCAACTGGACGAGTAGCGTGATCTGCGGGGTTCTGACTACTGACTAGGGCTGGGCGATATGACCTAAAATCAATATCGCGATAAATTGGGCAATTTTACCTCGATAACGATAAATGCACGATAAATTCCCCCTGAGGACCAAAATCAAAATAAATGCAGAAAATGCATATTAACTGCTTTTTTTTATTGACCAACTGGTACACATTACTTTCAATGAAAAATAGAAGTACAAAAATCATTTGAATAAACATTCAAAATAGCTTGCTTTGCATGACTTGAACAATGTCACAAAGAACAGGAAAAAAAGGGTACCTCTCACAAAATCTTTTCCTGCAAATAGATTGTGCCGAGATGGTGTAATGCCATTTGCAAATGCTTAGATTTGTGTAAAGGTATCTTGTAAACAATATAAATAATGCCATGTGCAAAGGCACTAGTCGCCTGTAAACAAAATGCTAAATAAAATGAAAAAAAAAAAAAATCAATGGAATGCCAGTGCCAAACAAACGCGTGTGCTTCATCAGTAAAATGTGCCGTCTCGAGTACTCCGGTGCGCAGTCGCCACTTGTCGTCTATGTACTGCACATTTCAGGCTCAAACAGGGATGCATGTTGCGACTCGACCACAAGTCGGATGTGGATGCAAAATGCTCGACATGTCTCCGCTCCCGTCCCGATGTTGTCCATATCGGGAAGTGCTGTTTGCGGCAAATATTTTCGTACCTCTTGTCGGCTACGTTCCTGAGGCGTTTAAATCCTGTGCGCTCCACTGTAACTTCAGGAGCTCTATCTTTAGCTATGTGCTAGGCTATCCCGTCCACCACTGAGACGTTCTCTCGTATGGTTTCGCCTCCGTTAGTGGGCTGTTGTCACTTGTCCAACCTTGCTTCTCACTTTGAACTTTTAGCACAAGCTCCAAGTCAACAGCATGGTTGTGTTGTGGGTGGTGAAAAAGAAAAGGTTGGACGCGCTGTTTCAGGTGCTTACGACGCACTTTGTAGTTCATGTTCTTTTGCGCAAACATCGTCTTTATGGAACCCAAAACATTTCCAAACGACAGATGTCGAATTTCTTTTTGGGACAAGCGCGACAAGACCAATTTCAACTAACGTTACTTCGTCTTTAGCCGTGTCAGCCGCTTCTGAATTTGAATCGCCAGCTACGAACGCGTCTTGTGTTTACATTCTTCTACAGCGCCTGAGTCACGTGACTACATGCGCTGGAGCAGACTTAAAGAGGCATGAACATTGCCGCAGACAGAAAAGACTTAACTTTTTCATTTTTTTTTTTTAGACACCGAATTTACCGACATGGGCAAAATGATGTCGGTCATTCTAATAAATTTCGGTAACGGTAAATTTTCGGTTAATCGCCCAGCCCTACTACTGACTATGTAACGCCACTGACTTGGCTGGGATGACCTGCGGATTCTGTTGACACGGTTGCTAACATAGACATAAAATCTACGTCTCTCATTGTAAATATAACCCAAGACAACTTTACTGTCCGAGTAAAATGTAGTGTTGTCTAACTCAAGGTCAAGTTCATCTGAAATTAGATCTGCGAGCTGTACTGCTAACACAGCAGCACTAAGTTCCAATCTTGGTATGGTCTGATCTGGGCGTGGTGCTAACTTTGATTTGCCCATAACAAAGCCAACATGACAGTCTCCCTGAGCATCTGTAACTTTTAGATAGGCTACTGCTGCAATTGCCATGGTAGATGCGTTGGAGAAAACACACAGCTCATTTTTTAGAGCACTAGAGGGGGAAACGTCTGTATACACTCTTGGGATCGACAGTTCTGCCAACTGTTTAAGTGAGTCTTTCCAAAGTGACCAAATTTCTTCAATTTCCGGCGGCAGTGGAGCATCCCAATCGCCATTTTCAACAGTAAGCTCACGGAGGATGTACTTTCCCTGAATAGTGACTGGCGCTACGAAGCCTAATGGATCATAAAGGCTGTTTATTGTTGATAAAACTCCACGCCTTGTAAAGGGCTTAGTCTCATCTGATGTTCTGAGGGTGAAACAATCCCTCTTAATGTCCCAAAGAATGCCTAGACTACGCTGCATGGGAACAGAGTCGGCTTCAAAGTCTAAGTCTTTCAGATCTTTCGCAAGGTCTTGAGATGGGAAAGCTTCCAAAACTTCCTTTCTGTTTGTTGCAATTTTAATCAATCTTAGGTTCGATTTTGCAAGTGTGTCACGGGTTCTTTGTAAAAGTGACACAGCCTCTTCTACAGTTGGTAGGGATTTGAGCCCGTCGTCCACGTAAAAGTCGCGAGTGATGAACTGTCTAACGTCTGGATCGCACTCTGGCTCACACTGTAGGACAGACTGGTGTAAGCCGTAAATGGCGACTGCTGGAGAAGGTGTGTTCCCAAAGACATGAACGGTCATTCGATACTCTGTAATGTCTTTCGACAGATCATTGTCGCGGAACCACAAAAAGCGCAAGTAGTTCTTGTCTTCCTCTCGAACTCTGAAGCAGTAAAACATTTGTTCAATGTCCGCTGTAAATGCAACTCTTTCCCTTCTGAAGCGCATCAATACTCCCAGCAGTGAGTTGTTAAGGTCTGGTCCTGTTAACAACGTGTCGTTTAATGACACACCTTCATGCTTGGCGCTGCTATCAAAGACTACTCTAATCTGCTTAGGTTTTCTCGGATGGTAGATGCCAAACAGTGGCAAATACCAACATTCCTCTCCGTCTTTTAAAGGAGGAGCAATTTCTGCGTGCCCCTTTTTAAACATCTTGTCCATGAAGCTAAGGAAGTGTTCCTTCATTTCCTCTTTCCTTTTGAAGTTACGAAGCAGTGACATTAGGCGGGTGAGTGCTTGTGATCGGTTGTTGGGCAGTTTCGGACGTGATGACTTGAACGGCAATGGAGCAGTCCAGTTGCTGTCTTTGTCCTTTGCTAGGCCTTCCTCCATCGTTTTTAGAAAGGCTTTGTCTTTAATGGAGTGTGAGATGTGGTTGTCAAACCTTGTTTGTCTGAAGACGTTGCATCCTAAATGGTCAGGTTCACATGCCGTGCTGTATTCAAGCTGGCTGTTAAAAGGAACTTGTAAGTCACAATGCTTCTCTTTTACATGGTACACGTTTGGACATGGCTCAAACATTGTCGGGCGGCCTTTTTCTGTCGCACTAGTAAAGAGAGTCTTCACTGCCAATGTTTTGTGCACGCCTCCCAGACACACTTTTCCTACTATGACCCATCCAAGATCTAATTTTTGCGCATAGGGTGCGTTGTGAGGGCCACTTATCTGTTTGCGGACTTTGTGTACTCTTACTACGTCCCGTCCAAGGAGCATTAGAATTTGTGCATTGGAGTCCAGTTCGGGAATGAGATGAGCCACAGATTTTAGGTGACTGTAATGCTTTGCTGCATTTGGAGTTGGTATTTCATCCCTATCATTCGGGATATCTTTGCATTCGATGAGGCTTGGGAGTGGGATGTGGACTGTACCATCTAAAGCAGGGGTGTCAAGATCCAGTCCTGGAGGGCCGCTTTCCTGCATGCTTTCAATCTCTCCCGGCTGCAACCCACCTGATTCAAATGATCAGCTCATCAGCAAGCTCTGAAGAAGCCTGATAAGTATCCTGCTCATTTGAATCAGGTGGGTTGCAGCTGGGAGAGATGGAAAACATGCAGGACACCGGCCCTCGAGGACTGGAGTTTGACACCCCTGATCTAAAGCCTCCACTACATAGCCAGTGGCTCTCCTACCCATTGTGTCTTTAACACCTGAACAGGTACGTAGTGAGTAGGGAGAGCTTGGACCCAAATCATTGAACAACTCAAAAAACTCTGAGCGAACTAATGATCTATTACTTTGTTCATCGTGAATGGCATAAAGCCGTACTGCTTTGCTAGGACAGCCTGCAGGGTACACTTTCACAAGGCAGATTTTAGAGCATGATCTATCTGACTCGCTCTTACCACAAACCTGAGTGCATTTGGAGGCTATCACGTCAGGCTCTGCGGAAGTTGACTCTGTGGCAACCGGCTCCCCGCCATGCTCTGATGCCGTTTCAGCCTCTTTCTGCCATGGAGCTGGGCTTGGGTGAAGAGCAGCACAATGTTTATTGCTATCGCACTCAGAACATTGTACTTGCACCATACAGTCTTTAGCCATATGCTTGGAAGAGTTGCAGCATTTGTAGCAGATGTGGTTCTCCTTCAGGAACGTTTTTCTCTCATGTAGTGGCTTCATCCAAAATGTTCTACATTTGCTTAGAGGATGATTCTTTCTGTGTAGAGGACAAAATTTATCATTGGCCATTCTCCTGTCTGCGTTTGCTTGTGTGTCTGAGTCAGAGCCTGGTACTACTTCGGTTTTGTGCACGGATATTTCCCTTTGTTTATATGCTCTCCCAGGTGCCTTTTCTGTCTTGAGAAGAGAATCAGAAGGAGAAGCAAACTGAAAGCTTGGGTCGTTTCTAGCATTTGCTTCTTGTGTCACAAAGTCTACAAAAATGTTAAATGGTGGGTAATGAACACGATATTTGGTTTTGTAGTTGACCCCAACTGATATCCACCTTTCCTGCAAGTTAAATGGAAGCTTTTGAACAAGGGGATTTACTCCTCTGGCTGTGTCCAGGAATGAGAGGCCCGGAAGGTCTCCTTCATCTTTTGCGCATTGCATTTCCATCAGCAAATCGCTAAATTTTCTTAGCTTGACAGTGTCTTTGTTTGTGATTTTGGAGAACGTATCCATCCTTTTGAATAGCGCGTCCTCAATTGCTTCTGCTGAGCCATAACATTGCTCTAGCCTATTCCAAATCATTGCTAAGCCAGCAGCAGGATTGTTTATGTATATGGCTCTGATTCGCTCAGCGTGCTCAGCAGATTCTTTACCAAGCCACTTTAACATCAAGTCCATCTCTTCACTTGCAGTTAATTCCAATCCTCTGATAGTGTTATTGAATGAGCGTTTCCATGCTCTGAAACTTTGAGGCTTATCATTAAACTGGAGCAGTCCTGTGGCCACAATTTCTCTACGGGCAAAATACCTAACAAAGTCATTTACATAAACACCATTATTATCTATGTGCTGTTGGTAAGGTGTAGCATTATGATGAGAAGATGCTGACACCTGGTGGGACCAACTGGTATTGTCAGGTTCGGCAGGATGACTGAAGTTATTTGTTGCATTGTACTGAGAAAAGCTGCAATTCGGGAAAGACTGAATTTGAGGAAAATATGTCTTGTCGCTCTCTTTGTCGACTTGCACACTATGTTTTTGACTACAAGGTCGTGGAGTCTAACTGTTTTGTGGTGGCTCTGAAACATTTTTTATGAATGCGGCTTGGGTCAAGACACTGTTTTGTACGATCTGCTGTTTCGGAAGGAGATAGATTACTTCGTCCATCTAATTGAGAGGCAGCTGCTGCCTCTAAGACCTCTGCTTCAGCTATGGCTGAAGCTACATCTCGCTCTTGTTGCAGTAACTCAATAGACGCTTCCAGTTTAGCTTTTTCTAGTCTTAAAGTCACTTCTTTCTCTGCAAAGCTGAAACGAGCCTTTGCTGCTTCAGCTTTTGCTCTTGCCTTGGCTGCAGCAGAATCAGTTGAACTCGTCCCTGAACGAGTCTTGAAGGTAGCTGATTTGTCGGATGGCGCCTTCTCCATCTGCTTCTGGTCGGCCATAATTGCTTGCGTTGACCAAGTGACGAATGCTGGAACACTGCTGTATGCCTTGCTGCTCGAGGCGTAGTAGTGGTCAGCGTAGATTCACTTTAGTCGCGTGGATGACCGCCGGGTCCAGCCTAGATGCCGTCGGACCAGTGTGGATGTCGCCGCGTCAGCGTGGATGCCGCCGTTTTACTGTGCCGTTATAGCGAGGAACACCTTTCTTATATCAATGACTCTGCAGACGTGGCTGTTGTCAAAGCAGGTTTACTGATACTCAAAAGGGTAAAACTGTGAAAATCAGAAATGAAATACAATTACAAAATGTATAAACAAATTGTACATCACATTATGCTGTATATAAGCATCCTAGACACCATCTTAAGCACTCTAATGTTCGTGAGTAGCAAGCTACAAACAACACTGCTACGGGCCATTTGAAAATTACAGCCGGCAAATATACATCAAACCCAACAAATCCGCTTTTAAACACGAATTATACGCACCGGCGATGCAACCTCGAAATAAAGATATGTGCGATCTCTCAGGACCGCAGAGAAACGTGCGTCGTCGTGCGTCGTTGTCGTCTATTTGCAATACGGCACGTCACGTCCGCAAGGTAAAAAAAAGGCACACTAGTTGTAGTTACCCGTAATTTCCTCTAGAGAGCACCAAAGGCATTTGAATATTTTCAAACAGTCTCAGAACACCGACACACAGAAACAAACACAACTTTTACTGCGTAACAGAACATTAATATTTCCCGATTTCATTATATAAGCAATCCAAAGTATAAAAAATATAATATAGCATGAAAAAAAATATTTGGTATATTTGACAAAATGATAGTTTTTTCCGAAGTGAGATTCTGCTTAGCAACACATCCCAAACGCTTGATAGAGCTCAACCTAGAAAGAGGTTTTAGCTAGTCAGAAATTTATTCAGAAAGCGAAATATTAAATTTATCTGAGGGGATATTTGAAGAGTTTGAGTTATGTTCAATGGACCATACATATACAAGCCAGCCAAACACAGCGAGAAAACCAGCGCTGACTCCAGTCGCCATCAAGTTGCCAACTCCTGACATTCCAAAACCATAGAGAGAAACTGAGATGGTTTGTTTTTCTCTTTCTTGTTCTATTTATAGTTCAACTTCTACATCTGTTTTTCACCTTTTCACGCAGTGTAATGAAGGCCAGTTGAGCAAGTGGAACAAGTCATTTTATTGATGATTGTGGAACGCACCGATTTCATAAGCACCGTTTCTTCTCAAACTTTTTCCATTAAGTACGATTAAAAAGACAACTGAAAAGCAGAATGTTAACAAATGTTATTCCAGGCAAAGGCAATTAATTTTTTTATTTACATGTTGGATGTAAACACCAAAACAAATCATCACTCAGACACAATGGTTCTTCTGGCACTGATCACATTGGCTTTGTGTCAATAAAAGAGCTTTGCAAAATTCAATTTCATCATATTTTATTGAAAATCACATTTACATCTCACCACAAAGAGTCGGTTCTTTAAATTTTTTCCCTTTTTTTAATGTTCAAGGATCACTGCAATTCTCGCCAGCACAATTGTGTCTCTCAGCTCCCTGTTTAGTGAAGAATTTTTTAGAACAAACGCTGCAACTGAATGGCTTGTCTCCACTGTGTGTTCTTGTGTGGTTTCGTAAATGTGACTTTTGAGAGAAACTCTTGGCACAAACTGAGCAGGAAAAAGGTTTTTCTCCAGTGTGTGTTCTTGTGTGATCTTTTAAAATTGACTTTACATTAAAGCTTTTGCCACAAACTGAGCAGGAAAAAGGTTTTTCACCACTGTGTGTTCTTGTGTGTTCTGTTAAATATGTCTTTTTCGAGAAGCATTTTCCACAAACTGAGCAGGAAAAAGATTTTTCACCACTGTGTGTTGTTGTGTGCCTTGTTAACGTTGAGTTTTGAGAGAAGCTTTTGCCAAAAATTGAGCAGGAAAAAGGTTTTTCTCCAGTGTGTGTTCTTGTGTGGATTGTTAAATGCGACTTACGCAGGAAGCTTTTGCCACAAACCGAGCAAGAAAAAGGTTTTTCACCACTGTGTGTTCTTGTGTGGCTTGTTAAATTAGACTTGTTAGAGAAACTCTTGCCACAAACAGCATGAAAAAGGTTTTTCTCCACTGTGCTTTCTTGTGTGATATGTTAAACCTGTCTTTTGAGAGAAGCATTTTCCACAAACAGAGCAAGAAAAAGGTTTTTCACCACTGTGTATTCTTGTGTGGCTTGTTAAATTAGACTTGTCAGAGAAACTCTTGCCACAAACTGAGCATGAAAAAGGTTTTTTTCCACTGTGTGTTCTTGTATGTTGTGTTAAATTTTCCTTTCGAGAGAAGCATTTTCCACAAACAGAGCAGGAAAAAGATTTTTCACCACTGTGTGTTCTTGTGTGAATTATTAAATGAGACCTTTGAGAGAAACTCTTGCCACAAACTGAGCAGGAAAAAGGTTTTTCTCCACTGTGTGTTCTTGTATGTTGTGTTAAATTTGCCTTTCGAGAGAAGCATTTTCCACAAACTGAGCAAGAAAAAGGTTTTTCTCCACTGTGCGTTCTTGTGTGCCTTACTAAATTAGTCTTTCGAGAGAAGCTTTTGCCACAAACCGAGCAGGAAAAAGGTTTTTCACCACTGTGTGTTTTTTTGCGCCCTTTTAAAGACAACTTTGAAGTTATTGAGTCAGTGTGACATGCCCTTTCACCTTTAGCTTGCCCATTATCATCATCATTAGTATCATCATCATCGTCATGAGCATCTGATAATGTGTCCTCATTATGTGCTTGTGATGGCCCCCAGTGGTCTTCATCACCTTCTGTTGTCACGTGATGACTTGAGCTGCTGCTTGTAGGCTCCGCCCCTCTGTTGTCCTCACTCTCATCCTTTTTTTCATCTTCAGTCTTTATAGGGAGAACGTTCACTGGTGACTTGTTGATCTCTTCCTCCTCCTCCTTTTTGATGTGAGTCAAGTCTGGCTCCTCTTTCACAGAACAGAGATCATCATATTTGTCTAGATCCTAAATGATGCTCAAGGCATGTTACTTAAGGTTAACTTTTGACTAGGAAAAGCTAATCTAATAAGGCCAAATCGCTCCCTGATGGCACCCTAACACCTCCCACAGGACTGCACACCACCGCAAAAATGTAAAAGATCTCATATCAACCACCCCGGTCGCATCAAATTCACCCCTTGACTGGTAATTCTTTTAGCAAACCGACATTAACATTAAGCAAATTTTGATGCAGTCCATACGGAAGTGTGAGGGACCCACCGAGCCTCCGTCGGAAAAAACCCCCTCGTGTAGAGAGTGGGGAAAAAGAGGGAGGCCCATACTAACCAACAAACAATGTTTACAGATTGCCACAAATACAAAGGCCATGAACATGAAAACGAGCATAAAGGCTTCATATGACATGCTGAAGCACCACCAATATAAATGAAAGAATAGTCATGCAGCAAATACAAATGATATCAAAACACAGTAAACATGTTCCACAGTGCCATGCCTCCTGTGTGCGTAGTTGTGTGCTTGTGTATGTGTTGTACAGTCCATTGCACTGATAGAAAAGCACGCCGACAAACAGGACAATACTGGTAAGGGCCCGCAGCCCATAGTCATTGGCCTCGCACCAACGTTTACAGTCCCCTCAACGGTCTGCAGGACCCTGGCCAGTTCCTTTGTGTCCTGTAGCAGTAAAAGCATCATAAATCTCCTTTGACCCCCCTTGGATCCCATCCAACCTCACAGCCATATTCAGGGCATGATTGACTTGCTCGGGCAACACTTTAGGAAAAAACAGATCTGCTGGTCGCATCCTACAACACTCATAGGAGTCCTCCATGTCACTTGCTCCAAGCGGGGTTCCAATCTGCATCCACCTCCAGTTACACTCCACCTGAAATACAACAAGCAGAAACACTCCACACAAAATTGAGCACCTGAGGTGCCAAATTAAATCATTTTCAACATGAGAAATAGGCACATTCCAGGACGTAGATGGCTCCAAGGCCGCTGCAGTCTTCAACACAGCCACCGTCTCCGGAATGCCCCCCTTCGCCCCCAAACTGTACCAACACTGACTCTGTCAAATAGGGGAGGGTGCAGAGACAGCAAAAAATTGGGGAAGCCGCGGAGCGGAGCCCAACATCAGTCGAACTCCGGGTCCACAACCCCTCCGGCAGAGATGCAAACAGGACTTTCGCTTCCGAGTGACCCATTCCCTGTCCCGCATAGTGTCGAGAAATTTGGTAATGTTCCAAAACAAATGAATTTGTAATGGGGCTGAAATACGCTACCCTGATAGTGAAACAGAGTATTCAACATCTGAACTGAAAACCCGTCAGTCGTCTTCACCATGGGGCCTAAGTCTTTAGTATGATAATGCGCGCCGTCAGTTAATGTGATTTGTGGCAGGCGAACGTAGACCATTCATACTGTCTCCTCTGCTCCGGAGCAAGGCGCACATGCAAGGCAACGCCGGTAGACATAACAAACACCTAATCATCATGTAAGATCTATTTCTCACCCTCGATTTTGGGTGAATGCACACTGGCAAACCAAATCATCGTAACTCAGTGTTCAATGCAAAGTATCAATTGGTGGTTTGAATGAGTGGAGGCGGCTACGCCACACAGACCTGAGCAGAAGCAGGACGTACAAACCGCGGGAGGATGGAGACCCTGGTTTCAGAGCTGCCCAGTCTACTGGAATGGAGGAGAGCACAACGTATGCGTCCCCCGGCGGATGTGCATAGTCAAATTCAGTCCCATCTGGTAATGCCACTCAAATACCAGTGTTAGTTTCATTTGTGTGGTGTCGGTCCACTGCAGTGACTCGGGCAATCTCCAGAAGTCCACAAGGGTTGACAGTCTTGTTGCTCACTGCGATGTGCAGAGGGAGCTTGTAAAGCCTGGAATATCTTGTCCCACCATCAAAAACTGTTGTCCATCTACCGTCACCGGAATGCCGGGACCTGCCAGTCCTTGAACGCTGAGGCTCCTCGGGCACCCCTATTGCGGAATGGGGGTCCCAATCTGGTTGAGGAGTCAAGTGTGCTTTGAGAGGCCATGGAAGCGTTGTCAGAGGAGTGGGTAGCGGTGGAGCCCCCTCGCTGGTGGAGCTCTTTGTGACAGGCATGGCACTGGACCACAGGATGGCACCTTTCAGGAAGTGGCTCAGTATGGACAGCTCATCACCCAGTGACCCAACACCCCACAGCAATGGCACGTCCCACTCACAACCCATGTCTATAACCACTCCTACTTTTGTTACGTGACCTTGCTGACCGGCTGGTGCGGACAACAAGCCTGCTGTGGCGCTGCATCACCAGAACCTGGCGCAGGAGCAGCAGAAACGGAAGGCGCAAGCGCAGTGGGAGCTGTCTGTATTAGCCGCAGCATTCGCTGCCCCCCACTTATTTATTTTTCCTCTTTTTTTTTTTTTCCTTTCCATATTCTTTTTCCTTTCCCAGTGAATTTGCACTCTTGGCCCTCTGGACCCGCAAATGTAGCAATTCTCTTTCTACATCCAAGACAATATTTCCTTTCATTGATGTCGTGCAAATTGACGCAAAAATGTGTGCACTACTCAAACCGATTAGCAGTTTCTCATTGACGGACTGTTTCGCATGACGTCAGTAACGGGAAGGGGCACGCCCTTAAGGACGGCCACCTGGAACAGCTGTGTGGTGATGACACTATTGGACGGGTCACTGGCGGAAGTTTCAATCCATTCACGTCTCGCCCTGGCAACCTGTCTCCCATAAGAGCTCACTAACCTAATCCCTCATAACCATGACTAGATGTAATCAACTCACAATTAACAGCACGTGTCATCTATAAATTATTTTAAATTATGTTGAATCCCCTAAAGGTCTGTCTTGTAAAAACAAAAATTCCTGGCTATTAATCATCCAAACCTAAATTATTTCTCCCAATAGGTATCCTCATCATATTTTACCTATTCCGATGCCAATTGGTTTTGTCTTCTATTTATTATTCCCTTTTAATTCCCATGAACACATCAACCATAATTTAGCTATTCTTTTTCAGCTAACTCTTATATGACCCCGTTTTCCTCAACCAATGAGTCACTAGCCTTTAAACTGGATTATCTGCAGACTAAAAACTTCTACTTTACTGTATATCAAAAGTCCCCTCATAACATGACAATTCGTCATATTCCCATATAATTACAATCTCAAAATGCCATTCCATTCATTGAATTACCTCAGTACAACCGTCACCAAACTGAAGCATGCAACATTAGACGTATTTTGTTTGGCATGACCGCTAACCTTGCGTGTTCTGTTTTAACCCAATTGTATCTCTTATCAGTATCGCTGTTTCATTAGTTGCTGCCGGTCGTAAAAAGGAGGGGTTCAGGGAGGAATTTCACTCTCAGGGGCAATCCCAAACTTATGTTTCCAGTACATTGTGACACTCTAGGCTGGTTTATTATCCTTCTTATTGCAATTTTACTGCATTCAGTCTTCCACGAGACTGAATACATTATAGTTTTTCTCTAATAGTTAATCGTAGTTTGCCACTTTAGCTTTTGCGCTTTCCATATTGCCAAGTCAGATTCCACGCATCATGCCTTTATCCTTTTAAGATCTTGGATTTCTCTCTTTAAAACACCCCTACTTGAATTGAAGATTAATTTCACCCCAATGATTTTGTAGCCAATTATCTTTTTATCGTTCTAAATTTGCTTTAGTTATTATCCAAATTTTGAAATATATTTTATGCTGCATCTTTCAATGCAAACTACGACGCACACGCGTTAGCTGTTTTGATGACCTGATGACACTGCTTAATAATGCAATCGCCTAAGGACACATGGGTTTTTTAGAAGGGGCACTTCTGACTACAAAGGACCTTGCACTGGTTTATAACTATCACCCCTTATCTCCTGCGTGGGGGCTGCCTGACGTCCTGGTCCCACAGTAGATTGAGGTGAGACCCCAGCACTCTGCTTGCATTCTTCCTGCTGGGCCCAATCTTCAACTCTTTCACCTCAGCATGATCATTGTTGATATGTCCTGTTAACACTTAAACATCTTTACAGGCAAAAACAATTATGTGAACAAAATACTGCATCCATCTCCCCCCTTTGACACATGCCCCACATGTGTCAACACAAATAACAATAAAAACAGACAAAACAGCAATTCCAGATCATCCTACCCGTGACGAACCAGACTTAATTTGTTGACCAGCCATGTCTCCTTCTGGAATGGACACTCACTTGAATGCTGAAACACAACTGGAACTAACTCACGCAAACAAATCACTTTCCATCCAGTAGCTGCTGCCGCAACCTGCTTGACATGGAAACGGCTCCAACAAAACACACCTCAATAAACAAACGACAACAACCCACATCATACAACTCAAACATCACATAATCTCGGCTCTGGAATCAGCAGCGTCCATCCTGTAAATCAACCTGAATTCATCATCAACAAAATCAATCAACCATGAAAAATAAATGGTTAGGGTTAACAATGAACAAATACAGCATATCATTCTCTCAGAAGGTGATCCGCAACCTGCAAAATTATCATAAATCATAAAACCAACACAGCGTCTGTTCCTTTAGCAACGGCTAAGCATTCAAGCTGAAAAAAAAAGGTTAAAAAACAAAACATTCCACGAAGTCACAATTGTCTTTTGGTCTCAGTCTCTGGCACGAATGCCATATGTAGGGTCACTGTCCAAGGTTTTTCGTCTCATAGTCGACATCTGTGTCACCTCTCATACAGTCCAAAGTCATTCACAGCTGGTACAGTCGTGTCCAGCACTATTACCGCAATAGGCCTTCTCCATTTGACTAATTTGGTTGTCAAATGGTGCCATAAGATGTACCACTTCCAAATTATTCGTCCACACAGATTTGGTCAAGAACCGTCACCAATCAGTCAGTGTATCCCATTTGTTGAACCGCACAGCTTATGCAGTATATAGTTCCAGGAGAGAGGAATTTATCCTCTTATCTTGTTCACATCATCTCCAACTCTCGATGCACTTTTCCTTGAACATCTTCACACATGCCTCTTCAAGCATGCTACCTTTTATCAATTAAACAATCCCCCATGTGGTTGATTGACTCCCATTCTCAATATATATAGTCTAAGTGTATTTTTAATGGTGGCCACCCACACACACACACACACACACACCGCACTAGTGACTGACACATTTTCATCCTCTCACAAAACCTTTAATCACACGCAAATGAGTCATTTCACAGAATCAGAGCTAATTTTCTTCAATCAACAGCTCCAATCCACCATTACCAGTATTATTGCTTTCCCCAACTCCTTTTCAACTAATTGTAGTCCAATAGATCAGATGGATATCAAGTGCAAGACCTAATTTACCTTGAAAACAACTCCGCCTCCTCATTGGCTCTAATCTCTTCAAATTTATCCTAAAATGAATATCGAATTGTATGTTAAAAGTTATTCCCGTGGCCTTCCAAAATACACCTATAATCCTAGAACGTGGTTCAAATCCCCCTCTTTGTTTGCTTCAATTGTTAACAAAACTTTAATACCTAAAGTTGTGCTGTATCTTCAAGTTCTTCTGTTTAATACATCTTGGAATACAACTGTTCTTTTTCTTCCCACATCCATGTGTTTATCTTCTCATTTGTAGTCATCCCGAACCTCTCTTGCAGGTTGTCAAACTCTATTTTGTTTTGTCTTGATTTCCTACTCGTTTATTTAATTATTTGTATTTCCTCAATGTCAATTTACTACGTTCATGCCTCCCCTTTTTCTAGTTCATTTTATTGTTTTCTGTGTGTAATTCCTTGGTGTTGTCACATGATCTTAATTACAGTAGTTAAATGTATATAATTTCTTTCTGTTTTGTAACTCCCTATAAGATTTCTCTGACTAAAAGTTTGTGGTCATTCAAATTCACTGTTCGAGCTGCAAATTGTTCATTCCTAATCAATCTACGAAGGCTTTTTTCCTCAAGAATTAATCCGTCTAGCTAACTATGGGAAGCCTACAATACCCCCCTTTAATGATGCCTCAAATGAACAGTTTGTTTTGTTTTGCTTTTTTATTTTTATTTATTTATTTATTTATTTTTCCTTTTCCCATGCCGCTGTCAACCAAGAAAGTATTGATAGAAATGTATCGCCTAATCATCTGATCAAATCTGGTGATTCATAATTTACCACTGGCTAATTCCAACTCTGCTGCATTAAATCCCACTGTTAGTTGTCGCCACGTGTATATTTTCCTTCTATTTTAATTTAATTCCATATGACTGCTACTCTTCTAAGATGTAACTCACAAGTATTTTATAAATCAGTTGCCCTATACGAATAGTTAAATTGTTTCCTCTTACTAGAGTTCGTATAGTTAGATTGAGTGATTTAACAGTCCAGCCACCTGCAGACTGAATTGAAGACAGCTCAACTTCCATTACATATTCTAAGTTTCCCAATCAGGCCATTTGTACTCTGCTTCTTCCACCCAGGCTTTATGAACCCAACTCAGTGGGGGAGGCTGAGCTCCCCCCTTTGCCACCCCTCGTTGTTCACTACCTCAAAGCAAAGGCAGAAGACATCTTCTGTTGGGGTCAGAAACAGGAGGTGAACGCAGGATTCTGGATCGGCCTGCTAAAATATTTAGACATGTTAAATAACATTCCATTTTTTCAAAGTCATTAGTTATGGCTAGCCTACTTGTAACTGCATTGTCCAATTCATGGAATTCCATGTTGTATACTCTAGTATTTCTGTAGTGCTGTCTGGTTCTGGCCATATTTAGCAAACATTTTCCTGCCCCTGACCAATTAAATCTCTTGACACCACACGTAACTTACTCAACTTCCCCAAATTCTTTTTTCTAACCATTCTCACTGTCCGCCAAGAAAATATTTCACTGAATCCCTTCATTAAGCATTAATTTTCCTTTGTTCTTCCTTAGGACGATTCTCAATTCTCCATTTTGCACGTATGTAAATTACTCGTCTTCTCATTGGACGCCCTCGCGTGCAAGCCTATCCTAGACGCTCACAGAAGGAAAAAGAGAAGGGGGGGGGGCCGCCTCACTTGTTCATACGCCAACCACGCGGCCCAAGCTGCCAGGGGTTATGCCCCCTGCCAAAGGCTCCAGTCTACCGGCCGCTCCTCCCTGCCAATTTACAAGCAGGCAATCTCAAGCCAACGGTAACAGCTCCTACCCCCTGAACTTTCCACTCGTTCCAATTCACTTACGTTTTTCTTACTCAACCTACCTTGCCTCTCAGTTAGAGAACCAAATTCTGCCCCCGCACCTCAGGTTTGACACCACTTAAAATTTCAAATTTTTTGTTTTTCAAGGCACAATTTTGATAGAAAATTCCTTATCGATCTCGTGATGCACCCCTTTAACCATTTTATGACTCTTTCCCCACGTTTTGACACACAAACAGACGCAGACAGACACAGACACGGGCCCACTCCATAGAAGACAATGTTCACGAAAAGAACAGACACAAACAATAAACTGACAACAATTCAATCTATTTCATTTTGGCTTATGATAATTCTCGTTTTGATGGCTATTTTTCTCGAAGCTATTTCATGTACACAACCCTCTAAGGTTGGCGGCCAACGGCCACGCGTGCACGCGTTCACGCGCAGCGCCAGGACGTGTGCGTGTTTTGGATTTTCCAATATTCAATCATTTTTGCCATCCTTATTTTCTTCATCCTTATATTAATACAATCACATTATAGTTAATATTATTATCGGTACGTCTCTATTGATTTTCAAAGCGCTTGTCTATCATTATCATTACTTCTGCAGACTTTCAAACATTTCTATTGTGTGCCCATATCATTCATATACTGGTATACCATTATTAAACCCCCTAATTAGGCCTAATTTCCACGTACCCATATCACTTCATAAACCCCTGCGTACATCCTTAGCCAAACGTGGACCGCAGCCAGGTTCTTGATTTTGCGTGGCCTTGACCAGAGCGCATTTGATCACCGGATATGTCTCAAACAGCGGAATCGAACCGGCTTGACAAGGAACCTCCGTAACATACCGATCACAACGACAGCTCCTGGCTCCGCGCCGTCAACACTGAAGTGCGTCTCGTGCCTCAAATGCGCTCCATGCCTCGCTTGCCCAAACGATACGTGATAGCGCGCGTCTCTACTTCTGTTCGGATTTCTCTCATGCCAAACTGTCCGAACTTCTCATCTCATCATCTCTTCTATTTCATATCTTCTCTTCTTATCTCATTAGTGGTCTTTTCCGCTCATAATTTCCTGCAAAAATTTACACCCTGGCCAGGGTCTGTACTCAAACTAAGCCTTTCACGACTATATAATCCATAGTTCGCTTCTTAGCTTTTCAACAGCAGTCTCGGAGCTTTCCACTTCTTGTTTCTCATCTCTTTGACCACTCCCGCACAAGTCTCTTTACTTAGTTTCTGTCATCATTTTTTTTTTATACTTTCCTAATGTTATTGCATAGTGGGTTACTTCGTGTCCCCTCACTAAGGCTCCATTTACTTAGTTTCTTTCATCAGTTTTTTTATACTTTTTCTAATGTTCTTGCATAGTGCGGTTACTTTGACCTTTTCTCATGTCTTAATCCTTACAACGGCCTTTCCTACTCCAAAAACCAAGACATAGGGACAGCATTTTCCATGACCAACCAACCAGCAGACCCACACGCACAAGCTCTCTTTAACTGCCCCAGAACCCCCGACCGCTCAGACACAGGCGCCCAACATCCATTGTGAGTAAAAGCAACTCACCTCTAGTTCAGCCGGCCGGCTGTTGAACGCCTGCACCCCAGCACCCGGAGGCCCTCGCTGGAGCACGAATCCTGTTCGTGACGCCAAAAATGAGGTAAATTTCGTTGTTGATGTGCGGGTCTGGCTCAGCTCCCCTCCGGACAGGTCGCCAGGCAAGGTTGGCTTGGTGATGGAAAGAAACTTCTGACACACACCGGTGGTTGGAAAAAGAGTTTATTGATCTCAGCTGATGTCAGAAGTTCCCAAAAGAAAAAGGTGTCTCCCTCTCGCGCCTTCCCTTCTTATAGGGAAGACAAACAAAAGACATGAATATCTAATTCTCGCTTGTTGCATAGTCATTTTTATCCTGCTGCCTCTCAAACTGCACCCCCGTGGCTGCGGGGCACAGACTCCCCGCCGTTGCGCCTTCCCGGCGCCAGACCCCTCTTTTGTAAACACCCTCCTCGGGACGCAGATAACCCCTGTTCAGCTTCCTGACCCCCCTTAGATAAGGCTAAAGTCCCGTGCCTCTCAGGGCGGCAATCTACGTGTCAAAGGGGGGGTCAGGAAGCCCTGGGGGAGTTCAAAGCAACAGTTGTCATGGCCATAAAATAAGTTGTCTAGGTCAGACCTTGTGAAAAAACACTACAACTTCAAAACAAAAATGTGGCGTATTTTGTTCGCCTGAGTGAACACACGGAGAAACAAGCAACTTTCATGAGAAAAACCGCAAAGGTAAGGGAGAGAGCCCTTAAAGCTAGCTACCACGTCGCTGAACTTGTGGCTAGATAAAAAAAAGTCTCACTCGTGGCAGAGGAATTAATACTTTGATTCCTGCCAATATATCAGCTCTGTGTTCATCCAAACAGGCACAGGTTTCACACTGAGTATAAATGTGAAAGATTTTACGATACTTTATTCTTTGTTTATTTGATTCATATTCAAGACTTTTAATAGGTAATTTTTCAATGTTAAAAAACACTTTTTTTCACATTTTCAGCTGGTAGTGTGCCGCGGGATTTTTTCAATGAAAAAAATGTGCCTTGGCTCAAAAAAGGTTGAAAAACACTGGCCTAGCACATAGCTAAAGATGTAGCTCCTCGAGCGACAGTGCGCACAAGATTTAAACGCCTCATAAAAGTAGTCGACAAGAGGTCCGAAAATATTTGTTGCAAACCGTACTTCCCGATATGGACAACATCGGGACGGGAGCGGAGACATGTCAAGCGTTTTGCATCCACATCCGACTGGTGGTCGAGTCGCAACATGGACCCCTGTTTGACCCCGACTGTGCATGACATTGACGACAAGTGGCGACCGCGCACCAGCGTACTCGAGACGGCGCATTTACCTGATGAAGTACACTTGTTTATTTGGCATTGGCATTCCATTGACATTTTTTTTCATTTTATTTAGCATTTTGTTGACAGGCGACTAGCGCCTTTGCACATGGCATTACAGCATCTTGGCACAATCTATTTGCAGAGAAGATTTTGCGAGAAGTACCCTTTTTCTCCTGTTCTTTGTGACATTGTTCAAGTCATGCAAAGTAAGATATTTGGAAGGCTTCTACACATGATTTTTGTACTTTTATTTTCCATTGAAAGTAATGTGTACCACTTGGTCAATAAAGAAAACAGTTATGTATTTCCTGCATTTATTTTGATTTTGGTCCGCGGACTGAAATTTATTGTGATTCATCGTTATTGAGGTAAAATTGCTCATTTTATTGCGATATTGATTTTAGGTCATATTGCCCAGCCCTATATTCTCTCCATCACAATCGTGTCTCTCAGCCTGCTGTTTAGTGGTGAATTTTTTAGCACAAACGCTGCAACTGAATGGCTTATCTCCACTGTGTGTTCTTGTGTGGTATCGTAAATGTGACTTTTCAGAGAAGCATTTTCCACATACTGAGCAGGAAAAAGGTTTTTCTCCACTGTGTGTTCTTGTGTGTCTTGTTAACGTTGACTTTTCAGAGAAGCATTTTCCACAAACTGAGCAGGAAAAAGGTTTTTCTCCACTGTGAGTTCTTGTGTGTCTTGTTAAACTTGCCTTTTGAGAGAAACTTTTTCCGCAAACTGAGCAGGAAAAAGGATTTTCACCACTGTGTGTTCTTGTGTGTTCTGTTAAATGTGACTTATGGGAGAAGATTTTACCACAAAATGAGCAAGAAAGAGGTTCTTCAGTGTGTGTTCTTGCATGCTCTGTTAATCGGAACTTTAGAGAAAAGCTTTTGCCACAAACTGAGCAGGAAAAAGGTTTTTCACCACTGTGTGTTCTTGTGTGTTCTGTTAAATTTCCCTTTTGAGAGAAGCATTTTCCACAAACTGAGCAGGAAAAAGGTTTTTCTCCAGTGTGTGTTCTTGTGTGGATTGTAAACGTTGACTTATGCAGGAAGCTTTTGCCACAAACCGAGCAAGAAAATGGTTTTCCTCCACTGTGTATTCTTTTGTGTGCTATGAACCTTGCCTTTTGAGAGAAACCTTTTCCGCAAACTGAGCAGGAAAAATGTTTTTCTCTACTGTGCGTTCTTGTGTGCCTTGTTAAATGTGACTTTACAGAGAACCTTTTGCCACAAACCGAGCAGGAAAAAGGTTTTTCTCCACTGTGCATTCTTGTGTGGATTGTTAAATCAAACTTTCGAGAGAAGCATTTCCCACAAACTGAACAAGAAAAAGGTTTTTCACCACTGTGTGTTTTTCTGTGCCCTTTTAAAGACAGCTTTGAAGTGAATGAGTCAGTGTGACATGCCTTTTCACTTTTAGCTTGCCCATCATCATCATCATCATCATCATTAGTATCATCATCGTCATGAGCATCTGATAATGTGTCCTCATTTTGTGCTTGTGATGGCCCCCAGTGGTCTTCATCACCTTCTGTTGCCACGTGACGACTTGAACTGCTGCTTGTAGGCTCCGCCCCTCTGTTGTCCTCACTCTCATCCTTTTTTTTATCTTCAGTCTTTATAGGGAGAATGTTCACTGGTGACTTGTTGATCTCCTCTTCCTCCTTTTTGATGTGAGTCAAGTCTGGCCCCTCTTTCACAGAACGGAGATCGTTTTCACTGGCGTCTGCAGGACACAAAAAGACAAACACACATTTGGTTTGGTCAAGTCAAAGCTCATGCGGCGACTTTGTCTTATATTGTTTTTTACCGTGCTACCTTGACTTGTGCCTGCCGCACACGGAGCAATGCGTGCGACCCCGATTTGGACCGGACCATGGGGACATTTCCCAAAATTACGTCCTACGATGTAAGCCTCCCGTTAGCCGCACAACAGTGATAAACGAGCATTTAAAAAGGAAGCATGTTGCGGCCGATGCTCGATTTCATTCTGGACAAAGTCACAGACGTTTCTGGAAGCTAGCTGAAGTTAGCACACACAGGCTATCGTGTGCGTCTGATGGAACACCTGTTGTGGGACCCGAACATATTGATGCAGACCACTGGGGGCCATCGCAACATAATGTCATTGATAGAATAGGAATCCTTCAAGTGAAATATGTTTACAAGTTTTTCATTTTGCATTTAGAGATAGTTTCATCGTGGGTACTTTTTGCTTCCATTATAATCTGGATCCCGAAAAGAATTAAAGGGGCCCTGGAATCAGAGTGGCTATTTATTGCATGATTTACGTGTTTGTTTTTTTACCCAAAATGACATTTATCCTGCTAGTATATTCCGACATTCCCCTTTTTACTTTTTTTAAATACAATTTCTGTTTCTAAATCAAATTTAAAAAAGATTATGTTTGAAGAGACAAAATCCCTACACATAAGCATTAAGCAACAACACTTTCACTCTGACTTTCATGTTGACATATTTGAATAATGACTGTTTATATTAAAGTTATCCAATACATATTCAAATTAGACTAAGATACACCATAATATTATAAGAGTTCCCTGAATTATTTTGTAACTGCAATGATGCTTAACAGCCATAGGGTGTCAGTAATGAGTAACAAAGTAACACAAGACCTCCCACTGATACATCATTGTCATTTGGATAAATTATCAAGAACTATGAGTTGTGGGAGAGATGCAAACCACCTGAGTCACAGGAACTTTATTACCAGGAACTAAATGTTCCTGGACTTGTTGGTAGAAAAGGGGGTTGTGACATTCTCCCTTTTTCAGCCCATAGTAAGCCAAAGATGCAGATGCATTCCTTGCAGCATGCGCTTGATCACTGATGAAATCCGTGCAACTCTGGATGGATGCATTCAATGTATTTTAAATGTTTTGATGGGGTGAAACTACGCACACGTGCACAAAACAGTGCAGGGCCACCCGAGGTTCATTGACTCTCATACGACCAAGCCAGTACAAAGTTCATAAATAAAAAAAGACCGATACGTACTTGACTTTTTAAAAAAAAACAAAAAAAAACGTAATATTTTGTGTTGTATCCACTAAAATTGATCAACCGCCATTGATGTTTTCGCCGCAGTGTGCACATTTTGTAGAGTCAGGCAGAATTCCTTCCGGAAGGAATTGCTTGAACAAGATATAAAAACCAGAAATTTGAAAATGTAAAATAATCAGTTCAAATTTTATACTGGGAAAACATGGAGTTCACCCCCCACTATTGGTTATTCTTTGGCATTTATTTTCTGCACTGATTTTATTTGGCATAAACAAATGTTTAGCAAACCGACAAGTAAAAGGCAATATTTAAAAATAAAACGGCAATAACCTTGAACGCATTTCCCCAAACAACTTAATGTTGTGATGCATATTTTAAACGATAGAAAGTCGTTCTTTCCAAAGCAAATGAGAGTAAGACGGGTACAAACCTGCTTTGTGTGGCACAATACGAGGCTGCTTGCAAACTTCGTCCAGCAGTTGAAGATGTTGCTCGTTCTCTTCTTTTATTCCAGAAAGTTCATCTTTGTACTTGGGTGTCGTTCTTTCACTCATTTTCAAATGATAACTACAAAAAATCCGCACTTGATCTCTGCTTGGCGATGAGTCATGTGCCTCTTTTTGTTAGCGGCTAGCTAGCTAACAAGCTAAGCAAACTACGCCGAAAAGCATCAACGCGCGAAGATGAGGTTATCGGGACACAAAGACTTAATGAATTATGTCGTAGTCCTTTAGAGTAGCACTGGACATCCTTTGATAAAATTACAGTCAGTTCCACACTAAATCAGAAGAATTTAGCGGTGGGCGTTTTTGTTCCGGTGTGGACGGGTCGGTGGATGTGGTCGAGGTCCGTCGGAAGCTGCGCGCTTGCTAATGACGTCATGCTTTAAGCGCGTATTTTCCAAATATATTTATTTGCCTCAGTGGGTTTTTTTACACCTGGCTGTTCTATTTTAATATATATTTTATATAATATTTTAAATCGGTTGATAAAAAAATTAACAAAATAACTAAATTAACGCCACATTGGCGAGTCAGCCCCTACGTCACTTCCGCCGATGCCTCGAGAAGCCGCTGCTGCAACTGCTCTGGGACGTTTACGTTTCTCCTATCGAATTTGCAACAATGCTGTGGTTCACTCGGGCTGCTAGATTGTATGGATATAATGTCTGCATATACTAGCAGTGCTTCTCAATTATTTCACGCCCGCCCCTACCAAGAAGAAAAAGATTCGCGCCCCCCCACCACCAATTTTTTTCTGTCTTTGTATATTGAGATTAGATTGTCAATAAAATATCCCTTAACTAACCTACATTGATAAGAAATTTAATTTCGAGAACTATTATCGTGAGGATCTCGAAGCTCAGTACTCTGTTGTGCAAATATTGATGAGATGATAAATATTTGTCATGTCATGTCATTATCCTCACCGCTTATCCTGAACAGGGTCGCGGGAGGGTGCTGGAGCCTATCCCAGCTGACTTCGGGCGAAAGGCCCACTACACCCTTAACTGGTCGCCAGCCAGTCACAGGACGGACATAGACACCGTCACTGAGAGGGAACTGAACCCACGTTGCCTGCACACAACTCAGGCGAGTGTACCACTACACGATCAGTGACATGATAAATATTTACTAATACGTTTTTTGCCAAAATCTTTTGTAAATGTAGCCATAATTGGGCATGGATTTAATTTATTTGTTCCTTGTTAGTTATTTATATGTATAGTTAATTTATGAAGTTAAGTAATTTACATATTCGTATTTGCATTTAATTCTATACATAGTATTGCATTGTTTGGAGGACACGCCCTTGCCTTCCGTTTCCCTTTAAATACTTCCCGGTTTTGGCCCCACACGTGTATAGATGATCAACTGGTTTGACCCTGCGGTCACTTCAGCAAAACTTTATTAAGAATAGAGACAAGGAGGACAAATTATCACCTCAACAATTCACCCTTCAATTCCCTCTTTTGCGGCAGCAGCCAACGAGGTATTTTTTTCGTTTCTATATTGTTTCAGTATGTGACATTAGTTACTTTGTTGTTTTTATGAATGTATTGTCAATTGTATTATTTATTTGTGTACAGTTTTCACGGTGTGATGGAGTAAGACGCCTTCATTAAACCAGTTACAAAAAGAAACCCATTTGTGTTTGTCGTGCCTGCGGAGGGAGTTTCAGTGAAAACTCGACAGTGAAAACGCGTCTGTTTCACCAACGCAAGTGGACAGAAGATGGCGCCGGAGACTGCTTCAACGCTCGTCGAACAGCACGATGGCCGCCTACCATGACGTCGTCACGTCAACCGCAAGAAGTGAACGCTAAGCTCAATTCGCATTTCACACACAAGCAAGACGGTTGCATAGGAGCTACAGTTACAGGAAGAAGCCACAAGAAGCTTGGACTGTTGTTAAGAAACTAATCCAAGGAAAGGGCGATTTTTGTAATTGTGCTATTTAGTTAGTGTGTGAGTAAAGTGTGGGTTGATTGTATAATAATTACAAATAACCACTAGGGATCAATATTTTACATGGTTTACATTGATTGGGAGTATTATATTGACTGTTCAATATGTGCACCGATTCCAAGTTAAAGTAAGACTGCATATCTGGAAACTAATCTTAATACAAATGATGATCCTACACAAGAAAGAGACCTTCTCCTTCTCAGAGCTGAATATAATAAATTGTCGGCTGATAGAGTAGCTAATAGTCTTTTGTGGTTGAGAAGGGCCTATTATGATCAAGGCGAGAAAGCGGGTAAGTTGTTATCTTGGCAAGTTAAAAAAAGACATACCGACAGAGCTATCAAGAGCATTACAACCCCATTGGGAAATATATCTATGGATCCATTGGAAATTAATGATACCTTTAGAGAATATTACCAATTTCTGTATAAATCCGACATGTCAAAAACACCAGAAGCTCAAAATGAATTCCTGGATCTTTATCAGTTTAAAATATTACCAGATGAATTTAAAAAAGAACTTGATAGCGATTTAGAAATGAAGAAATTTCTGAAGCCATTCAAAGTACAAAAAGTGGCAAAACTGGTGGAAATGATGGACTGCCCATTGAATTTTATAAAACTTTTAAAGAAAAATTACTTACCCCTTTATTGAATATGTATAATGGCTCACTTCAAAGTGGGATACTCCCGCCCTCCTTACGTCTGGCGATTATAACACTCATTTTGAAACCGGGAAAGCCCCCAATGGAATGTTCATCTTTTAGACCAATAAGTTTAATGAACTGTGATACTAAAATATTGTGCAAATTATTGGCTAAGAGGTTGGAAAAACACATACCATATCTGGTACATCATGATCAAAATGGTTTTGTACAGAAGCGTCAGGGATTTCATAATATACGACGGGTCTTGAATATAAGACATGAAAAGTACAATACTAAGGATATGGCATTGCTGTCACTAGATGCCAGACAGGCCTTTGATAGAATAGAATGGCCATATCTATTTAGTTTACTGCCGAGATATGGACTTGGTGCTAACTTTCTCAGATGGGTAAAACTGCTATATACTGGCCCGATGGCTAGTATATTAACAAATAACATTGCTTCAAAGCCAATCACTCTAGAACGATCTACTAGACAAGGATGCCCTCTATCACCTATGTTGTTCATTCTTGCCATAGAGCCCTTTGCGATGGCGGTTAGAACGCATACGAGGATAGAAGGGATTAATTTAGGGGGGCAGGAACATAAAATATCATTATATGCTGATGATGTCATTCTTTTTTTAACAAACTTACACAATAGCGTCCCAAGTCTTATTAGCTATATAGACATATTTGGAAAATTATCTGGTTATGATATCAATTACTCAAAATCATCAATACTATTTCTAAATAAGGAAGAAAGGACAAACCCAACCGTAAAAACACCTTTTAATAACGCAAAAGAAGGATTTCTTTACCTCGGGGTGCAAATAACACCTTCAATTAAAACAGTGGTCCCTTCCAACTATGACCCTTTTTGCAGAGATGAAGGAAACGCTGGATCGTTGGATGACTTTGCCTATATCAATAATTGGACGGATTAATTTGATAAAAATGAATATACTACCAAAGTTTTTATATTTATTTCAGTCAATTCCACTGCAATTGTCAAATGCATTCTTTAATAAGATTACCAATACCTTTAGCACATTCATTTGGAGTAGTAAAAAACCCCGGTTGAGATTGCGACTACTCTACCTCCCATATGAACGAGGAGGACAACGGTTTCCGAATTTAAAATGGTATTATTGGGCTGCGCAATTGCGATCTATGGTGTTTTATTTTACAAATGAGATGAATCCATCATGGCTGTCTATCGAACAAGCCTCAGTGTCACTTCCCCTAAAGCTCTACTTATACTCAGCAAACCATAAAACCCTAAAAAAGGAGACTAAAAACCCGTTTGTGAAAAACTCTATTGATATCTGGTATAAAGCACATCATCATATTAAAGACACTCCTCTAATTTCACGTTTTACCCCTTTGAGGGGTAACTTAAATTTTGTGCCTGGCAGGGCAGATGGGGGTTTTAGGATATGGACAGAAAAGGGTATTGCAAGTGTGGGTGATTTATATAATAACGGTATATTGCTTACATTTGAAGAACTTGTACATAAATATCAAATTCATAAAAAGCATTTCTTTAAATATCTGCAACTCAAACATTTCATATCTGCAAAATACAAAACGATCAACATAGAACCTCCCCTTTCAAATTTGGAACGTCTGACACTTTCACACAGTGATGATAAAGGTTTAATTTCTGTGTATTACAACCTTTTGGTCACCCATGATGATGAATCCTCTATTGATAGATTACAGGCATGGAATTCTGATTTTGAGGAGGCTGTAACAGAGGAAGAATGGCATAGGGCATGCCTTAAAGCCCAGAAACAAACAGTTAATACTAGAATGAGACTATTACAGTATAAATGGCTGATGAGAACATACATTACACCTGTAAAACTGAACTCATGGTCTCCTGTTATACCAGACACCTGTATTAAATGTGTAGAGGGACAGGGTTCCCTCTTCCATTGCGTTTGGGAATGTCCGAAATTGCAAAAATATTGGAGAGGAGTAGGACAGACATTGTCAACTAGAGTTGGAATTAACATACCTCATGTTGTGAAACTTTTTGTGCTGGGCATCTACCCCAAAGACTTTGTGGCTTGCACAAACATAACTACTTTGATTGACTTTGGATTGCTACAAGCCAGGAGACTCATTGCATTATACTGGAAAAAAACGGACGCACCTTCACTGGATCACTGGATAAAAGAACTGACAAACAATATGGCAATGGAAAAACTGACGTATGTCATGAGAGGGAGAGCAGAGGAGTTTGAGGAAATGTGGAAACCTTTAGAAAATTTTGTGGGCCAGTGGGGTGCTCAACCACCCACTGTGCTGCCTGTTTTATTTTATTTATTTACTTTTTTGTTTATTTTCTGTTGTTGTTGTCATGTGTATAATGTGTGAAAAAGTAATAAAAATATTGTACCAGACGAACAAGTGTGTACGCACAAAGACGAGAATGCAAGTCAATAAATAAAGAGACACAAGCCAGCAGCGTCACGTTACCTGCGTGTAGTGATGGGTAGATGAGGCATCCTGTATCGTTTCGACACAGTGACACAATGTATTGACACTGTGTTGACACTGTGTTGCTGAATACTGACACCTGGTGGACTTGCAGGAAACATTTGACAGGGTCATCTGACACTGATCTGTCAAACTAATTTTATCCAATTCCATTGATTAGCGACGTGATGTGTTTTTATATAACCTATTTCGTATTACATTCCATCGCACTATTTATTTTCATATTTATCTAATTTATATATTTAACTGAATTATTGTTGTATTGCACTGGAGAGAGGAGCTCTCGAATCTCGTTGCACACTTGAGTACAATGACAAAGGGATTTCTGATTCTGATTAGGCATTTGCTTTCACATTATTTTTACATACACGCAATTTCATCAAAAAATCTTTGATATTCGAGACGCAGTTGATAAATTAAGTGAACATCTGTCTGAATGCCCAAGTAAAAGTGTTGTGAATGACAATGTACTCATTGTAATTCAAGATTTTTATTAAAAAAAATAGTTTCTCCAGCGTTTTGTTATTCAGTCTATTTCTTTTTTTGAGGCAATTTCCCCCGCCTTTGAGAAGATCCTCTCACAAGGCACTGAAGAAGCCGGTGTGCACAACGCCTGTGTGGCTAATATAAATAGGTGAGGGAACGTTGCCTCCATGGACTTCCAGTATAAGAGCGGGTCTTCCGTACGTGCAACGTGTCCTGCGGACATATAGCGCTGCACCTCTTAGTGCGCATCAACAGTGACGTCTTCCATCTTGCGGATATTTAACGCAAAGTAACGCGCCAATAACTCGATGCTTGTTTTGAGCATCCATCCTGTTGACAGAAGCGCTTCCTTATGAACACAGTTTGGCGCGCGACCGCTGTGTCGACACCATTCCGGCAGTGGTCACGTGACTTTCTTAAAGCGGTACGCGCACCGACACGGGGTTTGCCCTGGAAGCTCGGCGCGCGCATCGACTCCTCAGTGTCGCTGGACCAATCACTACCTGTTGTGTTTTTAATCCTGCAAATAAGGATGCCACTACAGCGAGGTCCGATACTGTCGGCTTTATTGACATACGCTCAACTCCACACTGAACTGCGTAGCGCCCGCCCATTGTCCCAGCTCGGGCCAATGGACCATACCACAACATAAAGGGGGTGTATGGGTTAAACCATCACCACCCGGTATATACACACAGATCACACCACATCTCCCCTTTTAAGTAAAACTATGAATGATCTTAAATAGTCCGAAGCATGCTCAACTTAAACAATGACATCACATATTTTTTTCTTCCCAAAACACCAACATTTAAACAATGACATCAAATACTTTTTTTTTCAAAACACCAACATTCCCATCAAAAATCCAATCAGTACATTCCAATGTTACCCCACCTTTTTTTTTCTTTCTTTGGATCAGTTTTTTTTTTTTTTTTTTTTACAGATCCAGTCTAACGGGCTTCCTGACAGGTCTGCCCGACCTTGTTCTGGGAACGCCGGATTGCGGGCTGGCCGTGGGTGCTGGGGGGGCTGACACTGGAGCGGGTACAGCTGCTGGCGCAATGCTAGGCTCCCCCGTTGGAATCAAGTGATGGCGGTTTCTGCGCACAGTCCCACCAGGCACATCGACCATGTAGGATCGTGGTGTTGTGTGCTCGCCAACCACAGTCCCCGTGATCTTTGAGTCAGTCACCCACACCTCTTGTCCAGGTGCAAGCTTGTCTAGAACATGCACCCTGTGGCGCCTGTTAAAGTGATTCTGTTCCGCCAGTCGCATCTCCTTCTCCTTCGAGTTGACAATCGCGGCGTGAGGAAGAGACGGGATCAGCAGCGAAGGGAGAGTAGGGACAGTGGTCCTGAGCCTACGTCCCATCAGCAGCTCCGCCGGGCTGTGTCCGTTTTGGAGAGGAGTGGATCGGTAAGCCAGCAAAGCAAGATAGGGATCCTCAGTCTTCTTGAGGAGGCCTTTTACAGTCTGAACAGCGCGCTCAGCCTCACCGTTGCTTTGTGGAAACTTGGGACTGCTCGTGACGTGCTTAAATCCATAGCTCGCAGCAAAGGTGGCGAAGCCATGCGCAGCAAACTGAGGTCCATTGTCCGTTATCAAAGTCTCAGGCACTCCATGACGGGCAAACATGGACTTGAGATGCACTGTGATGTCAGCAGACTTTGTGAGGGAAAGGTTTGCTACTTCCACATACCTTGAATAGTAGTCAACGACCACCAAGTATGATTTTCCTGCCAAAGTGAACAGGTCCGCCCCAAGCTTTTGCCAAGGTCTCTCCGGGAGTTCTGAGGGCATGAGTGGTTCAATGTGATTTGTGCGTTCTTTAATGCACGTTCTACATTTCTGGACTAGCTCGTTGAGTTGTTGACTTAGGCCTGGCCACCACACAGTTTGTCTAGCGCGCTCCCTGCACTTCACTACTCCCTGGTGACCCTCATGTAACTTAGCAAGGACATCGTTCCGCATCGTTGACGGAATTACTAGCCTGGTCCCCTTTAACAGGAGACCGTCGTGGACGGTAAGAAAGGCACGTTCTGCCCAGTACAGCTTCAGGACCCCGCTACAGGAATTGTTGTCAGTCCAGCCCTCCTGGCACAGTTTCATGACAGCAGAGCACACACTGTCAGCTTTAAGGTTTTCTCTGAGAACGTCCATGTAGGTGGCGCTCACTGGAAGATTGTCGATGACGCTGTCTACATAGATATTTGTGCTCTCCATGAGCTCGTTGTCTGCGCGTGTTGTTTCTGCATGCAATGGTGCACGTGACAGAGTGTCGGCTGTCCACAGATTCTTTCCGGCAACATGAGACATTGTGTAGGAGTATCCCATGAGCCTCATCCTGAAGCGCTGTATGCGTGGTGGGAGAGTGTCCAAGGCTTGAGCACCTAGGAGACTCAGCAGAGGCTTGTGATCGGTCTCCAATCCAAAGTGATGTCCTAACAGGAAATCTCTAAAGCGTTCACATGCCCAAGTGAGTGCAAGGGCCTCCTTTTCGACCTGCGCGTATCTCTGTTCTACCGCTGTGAGGGAACGCGATGCGTAAGCGACAGGTCTCCATTCATCGCTCCACTTTTGCAGAAGCACTGCTCCCAACCCAAAGGAAGACGCGTCAGCCGACACCTTAGTCTCCTTGTTCGGGTCATATAGCGCCAGCACAGGTGTGGAAGAGAGCTCCTCTTTCAGTCTATTGAAAGCTTGTACTTGGTCAGTTCCCCAGACCCAACAGTTCTTCTTCGAGAGCAGGTCTCTGAGCGCTTTATCCTTCTCTGCCAGCTGCGGCAAAAACCTTCCCAGCTGGTTCACCATGCCTAGGAAGCTGCGCAACTCACTGACATTAGTTGGCTCAGCCATCTCTCTGACAGCTGACGTTTTGGCTGGATCGGACTTCACTCCCTTGTCTGAGATGATGTGGCCCAGGAATTTCACTTCTTGAACTGAGATTTCACACTTCCCAAGGTTGAGTGTCATTCCAGCATCCACCATCTTTTTTAGAACGGCATGAAGTCGAGAATCATGCTCTTCCTGTGTGGTCCCCCATACAAGCATATCGTCCATGTGACACACTACTCCTTCCAGGCCTTCTGTGACTTGTGTGGCCATTCGGTTTTGGAAATGCTCCGGCGCAGAAGTAATTCCGAATGGCAGTCGGTTGAAGTAGAACCTCCCGAAGGGCGTGATGAAGGTAGTCAATTTTGCTGAATCCTCAGCCAACGGAATCTGCCAGAACCCCATGTTGGCGTCGAGCTTGCTGAAGATCTTAGCGCCTGCTAGTGAGCCCAGCGTCTGCTCAACTGACGGAAGGATGTACTTTTCTCGCCTCACCGACTCATTAAGCTTGGTTAGGTCGACACATATGCGTGGATCAGCATTCTTTTTAGGCACCACCACCATGCCCGAGCACCAATCTGTGGGCTCCTCCACTCTACTGATGACCCCGATCCTCTCCATGCGATACAGCTCCTTTTTGACTTTGGGCATTAAAGGAAGAGGGATCCTTCGTGGAGTCTTCAGCGAATATGGCACTGCATCGTCTTTCAGCTTGATGGTGTAAGGCTGCTCAACCACCCCCAGACCGTCGAATAGCTTCGGATAGCAGTCTTTCAGGGTCTGAATGCTAATGCTGTCCAGACGAGCTACTAGGCCCAACTTCACACTGGCTGACCTACCGAGCAGGGCTATGTGCAGGCTCCTGACCACAAACACTTCCTCGACAGTCTCTCTTCCTCGCCTCCGCAGCAGGATGTTCGTGGCCCCCAGCACATCAAGTGGAAAGCCGCCTGGACCCAGCAGGGGTTTAGGTGCTTTGTGTAGGGAGGGTTTGTTGCTGGTGTACACTGCATCGAACACATATTTCGGAATCACAGTCACATCTGCGCCAGTGTCAATTTTGAACCGGACTTTTTTATTTTTCAGTTTGAGATTAACAGTCCATGGGTCATTTCCTGCTGCCACAGAACCTAGAAACAGGCTTTCATCCTCTGAGTTCTCCTGAACCTCATTGACTGATTTGGCTGATAGGCACACTCGTTTAAAATGTCCTTTTTTTCCACAGCCGTGACATATGACATCATTAGCAGGACATTGGCTAGGATGGTGCGATTGACTTTTTCCACATTTGCGGCACCGCTTGATTTTCTCAGCTGCAGCGTTACTGCCCATCTCTTTCTGAGCCTTTGGCTTCTTGTGCAGTTGCTTGCCTCTGAATGTAACTGTCAACTTTAGCAGACGCATCACCTCGCAGACTTGTTTGCTGACGTTTTATTTCCTCACTCTGCCTTGCCATGCTGATTGCTTTGTCCAACGTTAGGTCTTTATCCATCTGCATACGTTCAGACAATTTGGAATCAACTAGTCCTACCACTAGTCTGTCCCTAATCAGTTCGTTATGCAGAGCACCATACTCACAGTGTTCTGACAATGTGTACAAAGCAGTCAAAAAGGAATCCACACTTTCGGTTTCCCCTTGCTTCCTCATATTAAAGCGTGCTCTTTCGTATATCACGTTCTTTGAAACAATGAAGAAGGCATGGAAAGCATTCCTTACTGCGTCATACTGCCTCTCACGTGCGTAAGACAGGTTCAGTCCTTTCAAAATGTCGTCCGCCTCGTCGCCCATACAGTATATTAGAGTGTTCACTTGATTTTCCTGGGAAGATGAGTGAAGGTTGCTGGCCTGCCGAAACCTCTCGAACCTCCTAATCCATCTCTCCCAGTCCTGGGGTTTGCTGAAGTCGAACTGCTCCGGCGGTTGAATGCTGAACGTCGCACCCGGCGCCACCACAGCTGCCTCATGCATCCCCGACGCAGAAGCACGTTGGCCGCTTCGCGAACACGGCTCGTCTTGCTCTCCGTCCATCACGTCCACCGTTTCCAATAAACTCAGGACTTTACAAGCTTACTCTGGACACTCGCCTGTAGCCACTTCTGACACCATGTTGTGTTTTTAATCCTGCAAATAAGGATGCCACTACAGCGAGGTCCGATACTGTCGGCTTTATTGACATACGCTCAACTCCACACTGAACTGCGTAGCGCCCGCCCATTGTCCCAGCTCGGGCCAATGGACCATACCACAACATAAAGGGGGTGTATGGGTTAAACCATCACCACCCGGTATATACACACAGATCACACCACAATTATCACCATCATCATCATCATCATCGTCACGAGCGTCTGATAATGTGTCCTCATTTTGTGCTTGTGATGGCCCCCAGTGGTCTTCATCACCTTCTGTTGTCGCGTGATGACTTGAACTGCTGCTTGTAGGCTCCGCCCCTCTGTTGTCCTCACTCTCATTCTTGTTTTCATCTTCAGTCTTTATAGGGACAACGTTCACTGGTGACTTGTTGATATCCTCCTCCTCCTCCTCCTCCTTTTTGATGTGAGTCAAGTCTGGCTCCTCTTTCACAGAACAGAGATCGTATTCACTGACGTCTGTCGGACACAAAAAGACAAACACACATTTGGTTTGGTCAAGTCAAAGCTCATGCGGTGACTTTGTCTTATATTGTTTCTACTGTGCTACCTTGACTTGTGCCTGCCTCACACGAATCAATGCATGCGACCCCGATTTGGACCGGACCATGGGGGTATTTCACAAAATTACGTCCTACGATGTAAACCTCCCTTTCCTAGCAGCACAACAGTGATAAACGAGCATTTAAAAAGGAAGCATGTTGCGGCTGATGCCCGATTTAATTCCGGACATAGTCACAGACGTTTCTGGAAGCGAGATGAAGTTAGCACACACAGGCTATTGTGTGCGTCTGATGGAACACCTGTTGTGGGACCCTAACATATTGATGCAGACCACTGGGGGCCATCGCAACATAATGACATCAATAAAATAGGAATCCTTCAAGTGAAAATTTACAATTATTTCATTTTGCATTTAGAGATAGTTTCATGGGTGGGTACTTTTTGCTTCCATTATAATCTGGATCCCTAAAAGAATTAAAGGGCCCTGGAATCATATTTATTGCATGATTTACGTTTGGGTTTTTTTTTACCCAAAATGACATTTATCCTGCTAGTACGTTCCGACATGACCCTTTTTATATTTATAAAATTTCTGTTTCTAAATCAATTTTAAAACAAAATTACGTTTGAAGAGTAAAAGTTCTTACACACAAGCATTAATCAACAACACTTTCACTCTGACTTTCGTGTTGACATATTTGAATAATGACTATATTTTAAACTTATCCAATATGTATTAAAATTAGACTAAGATACACCATAATATTATTCGAGTTCACTGAATTATTTTGTACCTGCAATGATGCATAACAGGCAAAGGGTGTCAGTAATGAGTAACAAATTAACACAACACCTCCCATTGTTCCGTCATCATTGTCATTTGCA
This sequence comes from Idiotropiscis lumnitzeri, assembly GCF_059441095.1. Classification (NCBI taxonomy): domain Eukaryota; kingdom Metazoa; phylum Chordata; class Actinopteri; order Syngnathiformes; family Syngnathidae; genus Idiotropiscis; species Idiotropiscis lumnitzeri. The sequence continues at coordinate 28,056,032 of NC_142392.1, read as the reverse complement.
AAAATTACCAGGAACTATGAGATGCAAACCACCTGGGCCACAGGAACTTTATTATCAGGAACTAAATGTTCCTGGGCTTGTTGGTAGAGAAGGGCCTTGTGGCGTTTTCCCTTTTTAAGCCCATAGTAAGCCAAAGATGCAGATGCATTCCTTGCAGCATGCGCTTGTTCACTGATGAGATCCGTGCAACCCTGGATGGATGCATTAAATGTATTTTAAATGTTTGGATGAGATGAAACTATGCACATGTGCACAAAACAGTGCAGGGCCACCCGAGGTTCATTGACCGAGCCAGTAAAAATTTCATAAATAAGACCAATACGTACTTGATTTATTCAAAAAAACTTAATCCTTTGTGCTTTATCCACTAAAATTCATCAACCATCATTGATCTTTTTGCCGCAGTGTGGACAGTTTTTAGAGTCAGGTTGAATCATTCCATAAGGAATTGCTTGAACAAGATATGCCAGAGAAGTTATTGTAAAAAACGAGACAAGTCTGCACAAATGAATCACCCAGCCAAGATTATCTTTGTCACTTGCAAGGAGCAGTCCGCCAAAGAGAAAAGCTTTCCCGCTCCTGTGCGGCGTTTTATTGAAGCACAGCAAAGTAATTTGAATATGCAAACTCATAAAGAATGGAAAAACATGAACACTTCGACTTCATCACACCCGTCCACACGCTTCCTGTTGTTCGAACGGTTTCAGCTTACAAGACATGTTTGGGTCACAATTCTTTTAAATGCGAGCTAAACGGTTTCCTGTCAAACACGGTTCAAGACGTGCATCTGTTTTTGTGGCTTCCTGCTAAACTGCCAGCATAGACACAACTCTGTTACCACTGAACGAACGTTTTCCGGTTTAAGAGGTCCATGTTTTTGTGACCTTCTATTAACCTGTGTGGTATATTTTGTTGTTGATGTGTGGGTCTGGCTCAGCTTCCCTCCGGACAGGTCGCCGAGCATGGCAGAATTGGTGATGGTAAAAAATTCTCTGACACAGTCATTTTGGTTAGAAAGAGATTTTATTCTCGTCACATGCTGATGTCAAAAGAAGTCTCCCCAAAAAGAAAAAAGGGAAAGGTGTCTGACGTCACTTCCGCCTATGCCCCGAGAAACCGCTGCTGCTCCAGCAGTGGGGCGTTTAAGTTTCTTCTCCCGAACTTGCAACAATTCTGTGTTTCACTTGGGCTGTAAATTGTGTGAATATAATGCCTGCATATACTAGCAGCGCTTCTCAATTATTTCACAATGTCTGTCCTACTCCTCTCCAATATTTTTGCAATTTCTGACATTCCCAAACGCAATGGAAGAGGGAACCCTGTCCCTCTACACATTTAATACAGGTGTCTGGTATAACAGGAGACCATGAGTTCAGTTTTACAGGTGTAATGTATGTTCTCATCAGCCATTTATACTGTAATAGTCTCATTCTAGTATTAACTGTTTGTTTCTGGGCTTTAAGGCATGCCCTATGCCATTCTTCCTCTGTTACAGCCTCCTCAAAATCAGAATTCCATGCCTGTAATCTATCAATAGAGGATTCATCATCATGGGTTACCAAAAGGTTGTAATACACAGAAATTAAACCTTTATCATCACTGTGTGAAAGTGTCAGACGTTCCAAATTTGAAAGGGGAGGTTCTATGTTGATCGTTTTGTATTTTGCAGATATGAAATGTTTGAGTTGCAGATATTTAAAGAAATGCTTTTTATGAATTTGATATTTATGTACAAGTTCTTCAAATGTAAGCAATATACCGTTATTATATAAATCACCCACACTTCCAATACCCTTTTCTGTCCATATCCTAAAACCCCCATCTGCCCTGCCAGGCACAAAATTTAAGTTACCCCTCAAAGGGGTAAAACGTGAAATTAGAGGAGTGTCTTTAATATGATGATGTGCTTTATACCAGATATCAATAGAGTTTTTCACAAACGGGTTTTTAGTCTCCTTTTTTAGGGTTTTATGGTTTGCTGAGTATAAGTAGAGCTTTAGGGGAAGTGACACTGAGGCTTGTTCGATAGACAGCCATGATGGATTCATCTCATTTGTAAAATAAAACACCATAGATCGCAATTGCGCAGCCCAATAATACCATTTTAAATTCGGAAACCGTTGTCCTCCTCGTTCATATGGGAGGTAGAGTAGTCGCAATCTCAACCGGGGTTTTTTACTACTCCAAATGAATGTGCTAAAGGTTTTGTTAATCTTAATAAAGAATGCATTTGACAATTGCAGTGGAATTGACTGAAATAAATATAAAAACTTTGGTAGTATATTAATTTTTATCAATTTAATCCGTCCAATTATTGATATAGGCAAAGTCATCCAACGATCCAGCGTTTCCTTCATCTCTGCAATCAAAGGGTGATAGTTGGAAGGGACCACTGTTTTAATTGAAGGTGTTATTTGCACCCCGAGGTAAAGAAATCCTTCTTTTGCGTTAATAAAAGGTGTTTTTACGGTTGGGTTTGTCCTTTCTTCCTTATTTAGAAATAGTATTGATGATTTTGAGTAATTGACATCATAACCAGATAATTTTCCAAATATGTCTATATAGCTAATAAGACTTGGGACGCTATTGTGTAAGTTTGTTAAAAAAAGAATGACATCATCAGCATATAATGATATTTTATATTCCTGCCCCCCTAAATTAATCCCTTCTATACTCGTATGCGTTCTAACCGCCATCGCAAAGGGCTCTATGGCAAGAATGAACAACATAGGTGATAGAGGGCATCCTTGTCTAGTAGATCGTTCTAGAGTGATTGGCTTTGAAGCAATGTTATTTGTTAATATACTAGCCATCGGGCCAGTATATAGCAGTTTTACCCATCTGAGAAAGTTAGCACCAAGTCCATATCTCGGCAGTAAACTAAATAGATATGGCCATTCTATTCTATCAAAGGCCTGTCTGGCATCTAGAGACAGCAATGCCATATCCTTGGTATTGTACTTTTCATGTCTTATATTCAAGACCCGTCGTATATTATGAAATCCCTGACGCTTCTGTACAAAACCATTTTGATCATGATGTACCAGATATGGTATGTGTTTTTCCAACCTCTTAGCCAATAATTTGCACAATATTTTAGTATCACAGTTCATTAAACTTATTGGTCTAAAAGATGAACATTCCATTGGGGGCTTTCCCGGTTTCAAAATGAGTGTTATAATCGCCAGACGTAAGGAGGGCGGGAGTATCCCACTTTGAAGTGAGCCATTATACATATTCAATAAAGGGGTAAGTAACTTTTCTTTAAAACTTTTATAAAATTCAATGGGCAGTCCATCATTTCCACCAGTTTTGCCACTTTTTGTACTTTGAATGGCTTCAGAAATTTCTTCAATTTCTAAATCGCTATCAAGTTCTTTTTTAAATTCATCTGGTAATATTTTAAACTGATACTGATCCAGGAATTCATTTTGATCTTCTGGTGTTTTTGACATGTCGGATTTATACAGAAATTGGTAATATTCTCTAAAGGTATCATTAATTTCCAATGGATCCATAGATATATTTCCCAATGGGGTTGTAATGCTCTTGATAGCTCTGTCGGTATGTCTTTTTTTAACTTGCCAAGATAACAACTTACCCGCTTTCTCGCCTTGATCATAATAGGCCCTTCTCAACCACAAAAGACTATTAGCTACTCTATCAGCCGACAATTTATTATATTCAGCTCTGAGAAGGAGCAGGTCTCTTTCTTGTGTAGGATCATCATTTGTATTAAGATTAGTTTCCAGATATGCAGTCTTACTTTAACTTGGAATCGGTGCACATATTGAACAGTCAATATAATACTCCCAATCAATGTAAACCATGTAAAATATTGATCCCTAGTGGTTATTTGTAATTATTATACAATCATCCCACACTTTACTCACACACTAACTAAATAGCACAATTACAAAAATCGCCCTTTCCTTGGATTAGTTTCTTAACAACAGTCCAAGCTTCTTGTGGCTTCTTCCTGTAACTGTAGCTCCGATGCAACCGTCTTGCTTGTGTGTGAAATGCGAATTGAGCTTAGCGTTCACTTCTTGCCGTTGACGTGACGACGTCATCGTAGGCGGCCATCGTGCTGTTCGACGAGCGTTGAAGCAGTCTCCGGCGCCATCTTCTGTCCACTTGCGTTGGTGAAACAGACGCGTTTTCACTGTCGAGTTTTCACTGAAACACCCTCCGCAGGCACGACAAACACAAATGGGTTTCTTTTTGTAACTGGTTTAATGAAGGCGTCTTACTCCATCACACCGTGAAAACTGTACACAAATAAATAATACAATTGACAATACATTCATAAAAACAACAAAGTAACTAATGTCACATACTGAAACAATATAGAAACGAAAAAAATACCTCGTTGGCTGCTGCCGCAAAAGAGGGAATTGAAGGGTGAATTGTTGAGGTGATAATTTGTCCTCCTTGTCTCTATTCTTAATAAAGTTTTGCTGAAGTGACCGCAGGGTCAAACCAGTTGATCATCTATACACGTGTGAGGCCAAAACCGGGAAGTATTTAAAGGGAAACGGAAGGCAAGGGCGTGTCCTCCAAACAATGCAATACTATGTATAGAATTAAATGCAAATACTAATATGTAAATTACTTAACTTCATAAATTAACTATACATATAAATAACTAACAAGGAACAAATAAATTAAATCCATGCCCAATTATGGCTACATTTACAAAAGTTTTTGGCAAAAAACGTATTAGTAAATATTTATCATGTCACTGATCGTGTAGTGGTACACTCGCCTGAGTTGTGTGCAGGCAACGTGGGTTCAGTTCCCTCTCAGTGACGGTGTCTATGTCCGTCCTGTGACTGGCTGGCGACCAGTTAAGGGTGTAGTGGGCCTTTCGCCCAAAGTCAGCTGGGATAGGCTCCAGCACCCTCCCGCGACCCTGTTCAGGATAAGCGGTGAGGATAATGACATGACGTGACAAATATTTATAATCTCATCAATATTTGCACAACAGAGTACTGAGCTTCGAGATCCTCACGATAATAGTTCTCGAAATTAAATTTCTTATCAATGTAGGTTAGTTAAGGGATATTTTATTGACAATCTAATCTCAATATACAAAGACAGAAAAAAATTGGTGGTGGGGGGGCGCGAATCTTTTTCTTCTTGGTAGGGGCGGGCGTGAAATAATTGAGAAGCACTGCTAGTATATGCAGACATTATATCCATACAATCTTGCAGCCCGAGTGAACCACAACATTCTTGCAAGTTCGGTAGGAGAAACGTAACCTTCCCACTGCTGTTCCAGTAGCGGCTTCTCCGGGCATAGGGGGGAAGTGACGTCGGAGCTGACTCGCTTTTGTGGCGTTATTTTAGTTATTTTGTTAAATTTTTTTAATCAACCGAATTAAAATATTACATAGAATATATATTAAAAGAGAACAGCCAGGTGTAAAAACAAACACAGAGGCAAAGAAATATATTTGAAAAATACGTGCTTAAAGCATGACGTCATTAGCAAGCGCACAGCTTCCGAAGGACCTCGACCACATCCACCGACCCGTCCACACCGGAACAAAAACACCCACCGCTAAATTCTTCTAATTTAGTGTGGAACTGACTGTAATTTTCTCAAAGCATGTCCAGTGCTACTCTAAAGGACTACGACATAATTCATTAAGTCTTTGTGTCCCGATAACCTCATCTTCGCGCGTTGATGCTTTTCGGCGTAGTTAGCTTAGCTTTTTAGCTAGCGAGCCGCTAACAAAAAGAGGCAGATGACTCATCGCCAAGCAGAGATCAAGTGCGGATATTTTTTAATTATCATTTGAAAATGTGTGCAAGAACGGCACCCAAGTACAAAGATGAACTTTGTGGAATAAAAGAAGAGAACGAGCAACATCTTCCACTGCTGGACGAAGTTTGCAACCAGTCTCGTGTTGTGCTACACAAAGCAGGTTTGTCCACGTGTTACTCTCATTTGCTTTGTATAGAACGACTTTCTTTCATTAGAAATATGCATCACAACATTAAGTTGTTTGGGGAAATCGTTCAAGGTTATTGCCGTTTTATTTTTAAATATTGCCTTTTACTTGCAGGTTTGCTGAACATTTGTTTATGTCAAATGTAATCAGTGCAGAAAATATATGCCAAAGAATAACCAATAGTGGGGGGTGAACTCCATGTTTTTCCCAGTATAAAATTTACATTTAAAAGAACAAAATAACATTTTCTGGTTTTTATATTTTGTTCAAGCAATTCCTTACGGAAGGAATTCCGCCTGACTCTAAAAATGTGCACACTGCCGCGAAAACGTCAATGGCGGTTGATCAATTTTAGTGAATAAAACACAAAATATTAAGTTTGTTTTTTTTTTAAATGAAGTACGTATTGGTCTTATTTATTTATTAACTATCTACTGGCTTGGTCGGGTGAGAGTCAATGAACCTCGGGTGGCCCTGCACTGTTTTGTGCACGTGTGCATCGTTTCACCCCATCCAAACATTTAAAATACATTGAATGGTTTGCACGGATCTCATCAGTGAACAAGCGCATGCTGCAAGGAATGCATCTGCATCTTTGTCTTACTATGGTCTCAAAAAGGCTGAAACTCACAACCCCCTTTTCTACCTACAAGTCCAGGAACATTTAGTTCCTGGTAATAAAGTTCCATTGGCTCAGGTGGTTTGCATCACCCCCACAACTCGTAGTTCCTGGTAATTTATCCAAATGACAATGACGATGTATCAGTGGGAGGTCTTGTGTTACTTTGTTACTCATTACTGACACCCTATGGCTGTTAAGCATAATTGCAGTTCCAAAATAATTCAGTGAACTCTAAAAAAATATTATGGTGTATCTTAGTTGAATTTGAATTCATATTCCAGAAACGTCTGTGACTATGTCAGGAAGGAAATCGGGCATCAGCCGCAACGTGCTTCCTTTTTAAATGCTCGTTTATCACAGTTGTGCTGCGATAGGGAGGTTTACATCGTAGGACGTAATTCTGTGAAATGCCCCCATGGTCCGGTCCAAGTTGGGGTCCACGCATTGCTCCGTATGCGGCAGGCACAAGTCAAGGTAGCACGGTAGAAACAATATAAGACAAAGTCGCCGCCTGAGCTTTGACTTGACCAAACCAAATTTGTCTTTTTGTGTCCTGCAGACGTCTGTGAAAACGATCTCCGTTCTGTGAAAGAGGAGCCAGACTTGACTCACATCAAAAAGGAGGAGGAGGAGGAGGAGATCAACAAGTCACCAGTGAACGTTCTCCCTACAAAGAGTGAAGATGAAAACAAGGATGAGAGTGAGGACAAGAGAGGGGCGGAGCCTCCAAGCAGCAGCTCAAGTCATCACGTGACAACAGAAGGTGATGAAGACCACCGGGGGCCATCACAAGCACAAAATGAGGACACATTATCATGCTCTCCTGATGCTCATGATGATGATGATGGGCAAGCCAAAGGTGAAAGGGCATGTCACACTGACTCATTCACTTCAAAGCTGTCTTTAAAAGGGCACAGAAAAACACACAGTGGTGAAAAACCTTTTTCCTGCTCGGTTTGTAGCAAAAGCTTCTCTCGAAAGTCTCATTTAGTAAGGCACACAAGAACGCACAGTGGAGAAAAACCTTTTTCTTGCTCAGTTTGTGGCAAAAGCTTCTGTCAAAAGTTTCATTTAACAATCCACACAAGAATGCACAGTGGAGATAAACCTTTTTCTTGCTCAGTTTGTGGCAAAAGTTTCTGTCAAAAGACACAATTAACAAGGCATGCAAGAACACACAGTGGAGAGAAGCCTTTTTCATGCTCAGTTTGTGGCAAAAGCTTCTCGCGAAAGTCTCATTTAGTCAGGCACACAGGAACGCACAGTGGAGAAAAATCTTTTTCTTGCTCAGTTTGTGGCAAAAGCTTCTATCAAAAGTTTGATTTAACAATCCACACAAGAATGCACAGTGGAGAAAAACCTTTTTCCTGCTCAGTTTGTGGAAAATGCTTCTCTCTAAAATCAACTTTAACAAAACATAGAAGAACACATAGTGGAGAGAAGCCTTTTTCATGCTCAGTTTGTGGCAAAGGATTCTCTGAAAAGGGACATTTAAGAGAACACACAAGAACACACAGTGGAGAAAAACGTTTTTCTTGCTCAGTTTGTGGAAAATGCTTCTCTCAAAAGTCAAGTTTAACAGAACACACAAGAACACACAGTGGAGAAAAACCTTTTTCTTGCTCAGTTTGTGGAAAATGCTTCTCTCAAAAGGCACATTTAACAGAAGACACAAGAACACACAGTGGAGAAAAACCTTTTTCATGCTCAGTTTGTGGCAAGAGGTTCTCTCAAAAGTCGTATTTACGACGCCATACAAGAACACACAGTCGAGACAAGCCATTCAGTTGCAGCGTTTGTGCTAAAAAATTCTCCACTAAACATATTGCTGAGAGACATAATTGTGTTGGTGATAAAAGCAGCGATGCTTGAAGCTTAAAAAAACTGAAGGAACCGACTCTTTGTGGTAAGATGTAAATGTGATTTTGAATGAAATATGATTAATTGAATTTTGCAAAGCTCTTTTATTGACACTAAGCCAATGTGATCATTGCCAGAAGAACCAATGTGTCTGAGTGATGATGATTTTTTTTGTTTACATCAAACATGTCAATAAAATGAATTCCCTTTGCCTAGAACAACATTTTTTAACATTATGCTTTTCAGTTGTCTTTTTAATCGTACTTAATGGAAAAGGTGTGAGAAGAAACGGTGCTTATGAAATCGGTGCCTTCCACAATCATCAATAAAATCACTTGTTCCACTTGCTCAACTGGCCTTCATTACGCTGCGTGAAAAGGTGAAAAACTGAACTAGAAGTAGAACTATAAAAAGAACCAGAAAGAGAAACGCAAGTAGTCTCCATTTCTCTCAAAGGTTTTGGTAAGTCAGGACTTGGCAATCTGATGGCGACTGGAGTCAGCATTTGTCACCACGGAGATGATGATTCTGCTGCTGTCTGAATTGGACCCGGGTGGCCACACGCCAGTGTCCCTGAATTTCACCGGCGGATCTTCAGCTATCCCACGTCTGGCCCCAGATTGTTGTGGAATTTTCAGCAGTAAGGGAAGATCAAGGAGATAGTCTGGAAAATAAATAATCTTTTGAGTCAGTCTGCAGAGTGATCTCAGTGGGAGAAGTGCGTGGGAATATACTGATGCACACAGGAAGATGAAGATTTATTTGGCAGGAACTGTGTAATCTTAAAACAAAAAGATACTTTTTCTGCGTTGAGCCTACTTATCAGTCAAGGCCGTGTTGTTTTGGCTTCACAAAGAATTCTCTAGTACAAGAAGCGAAAGGCACTTTCTTCAAAAGCAGGTGGCCACAATAAATAACAAAAACCTTACTTGCTAAATAATTTTCCATCACATTAAGATTGAACAAAATAGTGACACAAATATTTAAAAAAATAACTACAGTAACAATTAAACATTGAATACTAAATTATTACTAAAACAGTTCAATGAATCTTGAAATAATTAATGAATCACCGTAGTTTATTGAATACTGAAACGAATAATGAAATATTTAAGGACTAATAACAGCACTGAAATCATTTTTAACACTCTAACATTTAGATAATAAAACTGTGACGTATTTTAATTTAAAATTCGCAACAACGTCGCTGGCGAAAAACCCTGTAAAAAGGCAAAGGTGCAAACATGTTGACATAAAGTATCACATAATCATGTCAACTGTTAATAATAGCGAAATACATTTGGAATACTGTCCAACCGACGACATGGTGGCAGATGTTTTAACAAAACCAGCAACAAAAGTAAAATTCAATACATCTTTCAAGTTCATATTTGGGAACTAAAATTTTTGTTCATGTGCATAACGTTTAAATCTTACGTTTTTTCTCTGTTTAGAAGATAACAATGATTTGCATCGCAAATGGTGACATCTGTCGGTGAGTTGGTGACAGTGCTCCACACAGCCAGCAGCCAATCATATCACAGCAGGATGTGTCCTGTTCTTCCGCTTTAGTGCCGAACAGAGAGCGGTTTTCTCGAAGGAAAAAAACAACGCCATCTTTCATTCGTCTCGTCGAACAAAGAGAAGCACACGAATTATCGCCAAGCAGAGATCAAGTGGGGATTTGTTGAGATTGGCGTTTGAAAATGTGTGCAAAAATGACACCCAAGTACAAAGAGGAACTTTGTGGAATAAAAGAAGAGAACGAGCAACATCTTCAACTGGTGGGTGAAGTTTGCAAGCAGCCTCGTGTTGTGCTACACAAAGCAGGTTTGTACACTTCTTTCTCTCATTTGCTTTTGTTATGTATTGATTGTAGTCGTTGCTCGTCGAGAATGCAGCGGTGCCCCCTGGGTAACTTGTTGATGACGTAAGTTGTTGTTGAGTGCGGAACAAAAATATACAGACGTAGTTGAAATGGCTTCCTGTCTCCCGAGTCTTTACTTTGGATATTAACCCTCCTACCCAAGTTATAACAGCTTTGTAAAGAACGACTTTCTATCGTTAGAAATATGCATCACAATATTAATTTGTTTGGGGAAATCCGCCCAAGGTTAATTGCCTCTCTCATGTCTTGAATATTTCACAAGTTTGTCTAAGTCAAATATTTTGAATTTATTCACCTTTCCTCATCAACAAGTATATTATTCTCATTCTCTTGGTGCAAGCTGTTAAAACAACTGATAAAAGTGTGAGAGTAAGAAGTCCTCTTTTTTTGTGGATCGTTTTCGAATTCATTGATGTTAGCGCATCTGTTGCAATCGTGGATCTGTGACGAATTTCACCTCCGAAGACAAAGAGAGACGATTTCGTCGTATTTGCAAAAGAGTAGCTCATGGCGTGGTAAACGTACTCCAAAACATTTGAGTCTTGCAAGGCTTTCGTTATTGTGAGTGTTTCCAATTTCATAAAAATGAATTTTAGGTCAAATGTGTACTTTATTTTGAACGCAGGTGCATAGAAGTGTGTTGTTTCATTAGGCTAACTGCTCATGTACTGCTCATGTGCAGTATATTAATGCACTCTATTTTTTATTTCTTCTTTGTTGCAGTTACTATATTTCTAAATAAAATACCTCACAATTGTTGTTTGTAAGGACAAGAGAACTTAAAAAAAGCAAGAAAAGTACGCCTTGTCTATGGAGTTTTCTTCTTTATTTTTAATTATTGCGTTTTACTTGCAGGTCTGCTGAACATTTTTCTGCCAAATGAAATCAGTGCAGAAAATTTATGCCAAATAAGAACCAATAGTGGGGGGTAAACTCCATGTTTTTTTTCACAGTTTAAAATTTGAACTGATTATTTAACATTTTACATACATTTAATAGAAGGTCACAAAAACATGGACCTCTTAAACCGGAAAACGTTCGTTCAGTGGAAACAGAAGTGTCTGTGCTGCCAGTTAAGCAGGAAGCCACAAAAACAGATGCACGTCTTGAACCGTGTTCGACAGGAAACCGTTTAGCTCGCATTTAACAGAAGTGTGACCCAAACATGTGTTGTAAGCTGAAACCGTTTGAACAACAGGAAGCGTATGGACGGGTGTGATAAAGTCAAAGTGTTCATGTTTTTCCATTCTTTATGAGTTTGCATATTCAAATTGCTTTTGTTACAGGCCCCAGGTTGGCAGGCGTGTTAACAGATAATAATCCTGCAAATGCAGGAAAAATAATGAGAACGGAGATCATGTTATGTACGGGCATATGCGGGGACAGCCCGTGAAGAGGGTTGGGTACAGTGGACCCCGGAAGTGGATGTGTTTTGTGGTGACGTGGCGTTGTTGTGGTCCGTGATGGAAATAAAACGAGTCGAGCATCACGTCGTAGTCTGAGAGTAATTCCGACACAACATTGGCGACGAGGATAATGGATTCCCTTCTAGCACCTCTTTCCCCGTTCCTCGCCCTCCCGGGAGACCCGCCAATTCCATGGGTACGTTGGCTGGAGTCTTTTGAAACGTTCATAACGGCCGCCGGGCTGGCAGACGCTAGCGACGCTCGGAGGAAAGCCCTTCTGATTCACTCGCTCGGTAGCGAAGGGCAGCGGATTTTTCGGACTCTCGGTGCCGCGCCTACATACGACAACTGTGTCAGGCTGCTAAAGGACCATTTTTCGGCCCCTCAGAATGTCATGCTACGGCGAATTGTTTTCCGCCAACGGAAGCAGCAGGCGGGCGAATCCGTTCATCACTACGTGGCTGATCTAAAAGGGCTAGCCAGCCTGTGTAAATTTGGTGTGCTGGAGGACGAGCTGATACGCGATCAGCTAGCGGAACACACTAATAACCCGAAGCTCAGGGAGAAGCTGCTGACGATGCCGGATGACCTTACTCTGTCCAAAGCAGTGGATTTAGCGTTTCACCTGGAGTCAGCAGCAGCGCTGACAGCTCAGCTGACGCCCGCCTCTAATTCCCTTTTCCCCAGACCAATGCAATTAGCTCAAACAGTGGCACCACATACGGACGCTCCAGACTCTGACTATGCTGATGACAACCTGGAAGTGAACTTTACAGCACGCCACGGTGCTACAGCACGCAAAGCCTGTAGTAACTGTGGCTCACCATCACATCAGAGGGGGGCCCCGAACTGCCCCGCTAAGGGACAGAAGTGTCAACGCTGTGGGAAGCAGAATCATTTCGCCCGCGTCTGTCGCTCTTCCTCTGCGTCAGGCAGCCAAGCTACACAACGTGTGCCGGGGAGGCCAGCGCCAACGATCATCCATACAGTAGCCACCGAAACCCGATCAGCAAAATGGTGTACAGTGGAGCTGGATGGGGCCTGCCTCCCACTGCTGGTGGATACGGGGGCTTCCAGGTCACTGTTGAACGCTACAACAGTCCGTCGTCTTTTCCCACACTGGACGCGCACTGGTAGCGCCGAGGATCTGTATGGCTATGGACACTCAAAGATTAAGATGGCTGGCACGATCACGGTGGCTGTTCGTTACGGGACGACGACTCTTCCCGCATTCACCTTTCAAGTGTCTCGACAGGGGGCCAATCTCATGGGTTGGGATTTGTTTAGCGAGCTGGGATTCGCCATCTTGGACAGTGTGGGAGGCACCATCCTTTCTGTCATCTCACCGTGGCGCCAGAACAGGCCAGATCTGTTCAGCGGTGTGGGCTGCCTCACCGCCTTCAACCATCAGCCTCTCCTCCGACCGGGGGTGCGCCCGGTGATTCAGCCCCTGCGCCGACTGCCCCTCGCCCTGCGCGACCAAGTAACTGCCGAGCTGCAGAAACTCTCCGATGCGGGCATCATAGAGCGCATTGATGCCTCTCCCTGGATCTCAAACCTGGTGGTGGCGAAGAGGAAGTCTGGGGGCCTGCGTCCGTGTGTTGACCTCAGAGCGGTGAATAAGGCAGTAGTCCCGGACCGCTACCCGCTACCCACGGTGGAGGAATTAGCAGCACAGTTCTACAACTCGTCCGTCTTCACGAAGCTGGATCTCCGCCAAGGCTACCTGCAGGTCCCTTTACACCCAGACAGCCGCAACCTGACAGCTTTCGTGACACACGATGGGGTGTTCCGCTACACCAGGATGCCCTTCGGCCTCAGCTCAGCCCCGAGCTGTTTTCAAAAAATTATGTCAACGATTTTCGCTGGCATCCCGGGCGTGGTGGTCTTCTTGGATGACATTGTGGTCCATGGGGCGACACCAGCCATCCATGACGGGCGACTGGCGAGGGTTTTGGAGGTCCTCAGCAGCCACGGCCTCACTCTGAACGAAGATAAGTGCACGTTTGCAGCCCCTGTCATCGAGTTTGTTGGGTTCCGGTTGTCCGCCGCGGGCCTCAGCCCGCTACAGTCCAATGTGGAGGCCGTCCTGCGCCTGGCAGAGCCGTCGTGTCCAGCCCAACTGTCGTCTTTTCTGGGGATGACGGCGTACTACTTGCGTTTCCTTCCCCGGTACTCTGAGACTACATCGCCGCTGCGCGAGCTCCTGAAACAGGACGCGGTCTGGCAGTGGACTCCGGCCTGCTCCGCAGCCGTCCGCCAACTCAAGGCCCAGCTCACCTCACCACCGGTGCTGGCATTCTTCGACCTGGAGAGTCCGACATTCGTCACATGCGATGCGTCTAACACAGCAGTCGGGGCGGTGCTCTCCCAGATCCAAGGAGGCACGGAGCGCCCGGTGGCGTTCGCTTCTAGGTCACTCAACACGGCCGAACAGAAGTACTCAGTGGGCGAGCGCGAAGCGCTGGCCTGCGTCTGGGCGTGTGAGCGATGGCATATATATTTATACGGACGCCATTTCACTCTGAGAACCGACCACCAGGCTCTCACTGCCCTGCTCGCCACATCGGGATCGGGTCGCAAGCCGCTGAGGATCTACCGCTGGTCGGAGAGGCTCCAGCCATACGACTTCACCACTCTGTTCACTCCTGGCAAGGAAAACGTCGTGGCAGACCTGCTCTCTCGCACCAACCCTGTCCCAGCACTCGATTCCCCAAACCCTGACCCAAAGTCCGACTCAAGCCAGGACGCGATGGAGTCCGAATTCATCCTCATGCTCCACGGCCCACTCCAGGCCTCTGTCTCCTTGGAGGACCTACAGATGGCGTCAGAGAAGGACCCTGCACTTTGCCAGCTCCGTACTTACATCCGGGAAGGGTGGCCTGCCAAGGTCCCGGAGCAGTTGGCACCCTTTCACAGGGTCCGGGATGAGTTGACCTGTTGGAACGGCGTCTGCGTGGCTCGGGGGTTGCGCACAGTCATTCCCAGTGACCTCAGGCTACGTGTCCTGGCCATGGCACACGAGGGCCATCTGGGGATTGTCAAGGTGAAGTGCCGCTGCAGGGACCTGGTGTGGTGGCCTGGCATACATCGTGATATAGAAACAATGGTAAAGGACTGCACAGCCTGCCTGGTTAGTGGGAAGACGGGACCACCGCCCACGCCACCCCTGCAGCCCTTGCAGTGGCCTGCCGCACCATGGGAACACATTCAGCTTGACATCTGCGGCGAGCTTCACGGTGTCCCGCACCATCAACGATTCCTCCTAGTGGCATATGACCTCCATTCGAAGTGGCCGGAGGTGGTTGCCACAGGGTCTGTCACAACTCGGGTGGTCATAGACTTTCTCTCATCTGTGTTTTCTCGTTGGGGCCATCCGAACGCTATCACCACGGGTAACGGCCCACAGTTCGCTTCGGCGGAGTTTGCCGCCTTCCTGGAGGAGAAAGGGATCAGACACATCCGCACATCTTTTTACCATCCGGAAGCAAACGGAGGGGTCGAGCGTCTGAACCAGTCCTTAAAGAACGGGATCAGGGCTCACCTAGCAGATGGACTACAGTTTTCAGCTGCGCTGCTCCGCACCCTCCTCCACTACCGAGCAACGCCACACTCGACTACCGGCAGTTCCCCAGCGCTCCTGATGATAGGCCGGGAACTTCAGCTCCCTCTGAACCGGCTGCGGGCCCCAACGGTCACCACACCAGGGGCGACGCCCGGCTGCAGCGCCAGAGTCACGGAGATGCAGCGTCAGATGAAACGGCGGTTCGACAGGAGACGGAGGGTGAGGACACCTGCACTCACAACTGGGGACTGGGTCCGGATTCGCCGGCCTAACCGAGACCACAAACTACTCACATTCTGGTCCGCACCAATGCAGATCGCCATCCAACTCGGGCCGGCCACTTTCAAGCTCACTGACGGGTCACGGTGGCATGCCAGTCGCCTTCAGAAGGTGGCACCGCCCTCGAGCGCCGACGCAGGTTTGGAGGACACAGCATCCATGTTTGAGGACTGCACCTTCCCTGATGAACAGCGGCAGGATGCAGCCGGCCACCCACCTGAACAGCTGGAGGCTTGCCCTGGCCCAGAGGCCCGCCCAACTCGTGTGCGGATGAAGCCGAGGCATTTGAGAGACTATGTTTTGGAGTAATGTCCGTTTCGAGTATCGCCGGTTGGTGACAGTATTTTGCATGCGTTGTGATGGGAGCCAGCATTGACTTCATACGGTTCGTTTGGGTTTGATTCTTTTGATACATACGCTCCTCAAGGGTTTTTCAAAAGGGGGGGTAAACGTTATGTACGGGCATATGCGGGGACAGCCCGTGAAGAGGGTTGGGTACAGTGGACCCCGGAAGTGGGTGTGTTTTTGTGGTGACGTGGCGTTGTTGTTGTTCGTGATGGAAATAAAACGAGTCGATCATCACGTCGTAGTCTGAGAGTAATTCCGACATAACAACGTCCACTTTTAACTCGACATTCACTGAACTAACTGATCCCCGTAGCGCCCGCCCATTGCCCCCGATAAGGCCAATGGACCAAACCATAACATAAGGGGGTGTCTGGGTTAAACCATCACCATACAGTGCACGCAAACAGATCACACCACAGTTTTCGTCGGAATTAAAGATATTTGGCTGCTTTAAAAAATGCTTGCCCGGTCGGGCAAGTTGCCCATAATTTTACCTTGCCCGTGGCCAAATTTCACTTGCCCCGGGCAATCGGGAAGCGATTAACCGCGAACCCTGATGTAAGGGTCCCACAACAGGTGTTCCATCAGACGCACACGATAGCCTGTGTGTGCTAACTTCAGCTCGCTCCTAGAAACGTCTGTGACCGTGTCCGGAATGAAATCGAGCATCAAAAGGGAGGTTTACATCGTAGGACGTAATTTTGTGAAATGCCCTCATGGTCCGGTCCAAGTTGGGGTCCACGCATTGCTCCGTGTGCGGCAGGCACAAGTCAAGGTAGCACGGTAGAAACAATATAAGACAAAGTCGCCGCATGAGCTTTGACTTGACCAAAACAAATATCTTTTTGTGTCCGACAGAGGTTAGTGAAAACGATCTCCGTTCTGTGAAAGAGGAGCGAGACTGGACTCACATCAAAAAGGAGGCGGAGGAGGAGGAGATCAACCAGTCACCACTAAACGTTGTCCCAAAAAGACTGAAGATGAAAACAAGGATGAGAGTGAGGACAAGAGAGGGGCGGAGCCTCCAAGCAGCAGCTCAAGTCATCACGTGACAACAGAAGGTGATGAAGACCACCGGGGGCCATCACAAGCACAAAATGAGGACACATTATCAGATGCTCATGATGATGATGATGATGATAATGAGCAAACTAAAGGTGAAAGGGCATGTCACACTGACTCATTATCTTCAAAGTTGTCTTTAAAAGGGCACAGAAAAACACACAGTGGTGAAAAACCTTTTTCATGCTCAGTTCGTGGAAAAAGCTTCTCTCAAAAGACACATTTAACAAGCCACGCAAGAACACACAGTGGAGAAAAACCTTTTTCTTGCTCAGTTTGTGGCAAAAGCTTTTCTTTTAAGCAAAATTTAAAAACACATACACGATTACACACTGGAGAAAAACCTTTTTCATGCTCAGTTTGTGGAAAAAGCTTCTCTCAAAAGACACATTTAACAAGCCACGCAACAACACACAGTGGAGAAAAACCTTTTTCCTGCCCAGTTTGTGGCAAGAGTTTCTCTCGAAGGTCTCATTTAATAATTCACTCAAGAACACACAGTGGTGAAAACCCCTTTTCATGCTCAGTTTGTGGAAAATGTTTCTCTCAAAAGGCAAGTTTAACAGAACACACAAGAAAACACACGGGAGAAAAACCTTTTTCCTGCTCAGTTTGTGGCAAGGGTTTCTCTCGAAGGTCTCATTTAACAAGCCACTCAGGAACACACAGTGGAGAAAAACCTTTTTCCTGCTCAGTTTGTGGCAAGAGTTTCTCTCGAAGGTCTCATTTAACAAGCCACTCAAGAACACACAGTGGTGAAAACCCTTTTTCAATGCTCAGTTTGTGGAAAATGCTTCTCTCAAAAGGCAAGTTTAACAGTACACACAAGAAAACACACTGGAGAAAAACCTTTTTCATGCTCAGTTTGTGGAAAATGCTTCTCTCAAAAGGCAAGTTTAACAGAACACACAAGAAAACACACTGGAGAAAACCATTTTTCTTGCTCAGTTTGTGGCAAAAGATTTTCTTTTAAGTCAAGTTTAAAAAAACATACACGATTACACACTGGAGAAAAACCTTTTTCATGCTCAGTTTGTGGAAAAAGCTTCTCTCGAAAGACACATTTAACAAGCCACACAAGAAAGCACAGTGGAGAAAAACCTTTTTCCTGCTCAGTTTGTAGGAAAGGTTTCACTCAAAAATCAACTTTAACAAATCATACAAGAACACACAGTGCAGAAAAACCCTTTTCCTGCTCAGTTTGTGGAAAGAGTTTCTATTGTAAGTCGCTTTTAACGAGCCACACAAGAACACACACTGGAGACAAGCCATTCAGTTGCAGCGATTGTGCTAAAAAATTCTTTTCTAAAATCGGTGCTGAGAGTCACAATTGTGCTGGTGAGAAAAGCAGCGATCCTTGAAGCTTTAAAAAAAGAAAACAAAAAACTGAAGGAACTGACTCTTTGTGGTAAGATGTAAATTTTGATTTTGAATAAAATATGATATATTGAATTTTGCAA
Source organism: Idiotropiscis lumnitzeri (assembly GCF_059441095.1). Classification (NCBI taxonomy): domain Eukaryota; kingdom Metazoa; phylum Chordata; class Actinopteri; order Syngnathiformes; family Syngnathidae; genus Idiotropiscis; species Idiotropiscis lumnitzeri. The sequence continues at coordinate 28,037,582 of NC_142392.1, read as the reverse complement.
AGCTTTTTTATTGACATTAAGCCAATGTGATCAGTGTCAGAAGAACCATTGTGTCTGAGTGATGATGATTTGTTTTGGTGTTTACATCAAACATGTAAATGAAATTAATTGCCTTTGCCTGGAATAACATTTTTTAACATTATGCTTTTTAGTTGTCTTTTTTATCGTACTTAATGGAAAAGGTGTGAGAAGAAACTCTGCTTATGAAATCGTTACCTTCCACAATCATCAATAAAATCACTTGTTCCACTTGCTCAACTGGCCTTCATTACGCTGTGAAAAGGTGAAAAACTGAACTCGAAATTGAACTCGAAAAAGAACCAGAAAGAGAAACGCAAGCAGTCTCAGTTTCTCTCAAAGGTTTTGGAATGTCAGGAGTTGGCAACTTGATGGCGACTGGAGTCAGCGCTGGTTTTCTCGCTGTGTTTGGCTGGCTCGTATATGTATGGTCCATTGAACAAAACTCAAACTCTTCAAATATCCCCTCACATACATTTAATATTTCACTTTCTGAATAAATTTCTGACTTGCTAAAAACACTTTCTAGGTTGAGCTCTATCAAGTGTTTGGGGTGTGTTGCTAAGCACAATTTCACTTCGGAAAAAAACTATCATTTTGTCAAATATACCAAATATTTTTGTTCATGCTCTATTATATTTTTTATACTTTGGATTGCTTATATAATGAAATCGAGAAATATTAAAATGTAAAATTGGAAACCACATACAGACTTAATTCAATTAACAAATATAGAAACATTTTATAAATATTGAACTATTTGAGAAGAGTCCTGATCTTGAAATAAATATTGAATTATAAAAAATACTAAAAAATTTATTCAATAACCCGACCCCGGATGAGCGGCCGGAAATGGCTGGATGGATGGAATAATTTAAATTGCATACATATTCAAAAGAATAAATATGTTCAGAAATATTCAAGTGTGAAATAAAAATGTTCAAATTGTTGATAATTTTACATACTAAAACAATTGAATAAATATTCTATTATTACATAAGCAAGCTTAAATATACATTGAAATAAATAAAAAAAAAGTTGTGTATTTTTAAATGGCCTAATTTAGATATGGGATGTAATTCTCTTTATGAAACTATGAAGGGACTGGAGCTCACAGAAGTGACCAGTCTTGGTTCTGAAGTTCCGATGTAACCAGATACTGCCCTGAGAGAAAATAGGCCTGAGCATTGTTTATGGTGGGGGCAATTCTCTCGCCAGGTCAGTGACCTTCCAGGGTATGAGAGTAATTTAAGGTGGTCACGAGTAGACTCGTCGTATCAACGGGGAGACGCATCTGCTCTCCCTCTGGGGGACTTTTGGAGGGAAATCCCGAAGACTAGCGTGATGGGAATGCATATGCAACAAGGGAAAATTAGATATTCATGTCCTATTTGGGCATTCCCTGTAAGAAGGTAATGTCTGAGAGGGGGCTCGCACGTGTGCGGAGCGCACACGCACACGTTTTTGGGGAGACTTCTTTTGACATCAGCATGTGACGAGAATAAAATCTTTTTCGAACCAGTTCTTTTCCATCACCAATCCAGCCTTGCTCGGCTGCCTCTCCGGAAGGCAGCAAGGACCCACACTTCAAAGACAAAATATACTACATATTGAAAGAAAAATAATACTCAAATATTGAAATAAGTATAGAATTGAATGAATAAACAACAAAGAAATAAATACCTCCTGGAAAATATGCTTATTTATCAACATTTCTCAAAGCACAACATTTCGATCAGATTGAGTTCTTTCTTGCAAATTCTTAATCATAATTTTTTTTACTTTTACTTTTTAAGTTACTTCAGTGCATTTCACACCTGTGCCTTCGGGGAATTCCTACTTTGTCCTACTTGAATGAATCCCCATCAAAATATCATCATTCATGACACCACGGCTGGACAAATAATATCCAGAAACACACTTACGCACCACTAAGTGAGTGTTGGACGATATAGCTTCTCTTGAAAGGTCCGACTTGAAAATGTCCTTGCAAGTGTATCTGCAATTAAATCCACAGGACCGTTTCAAACTTGTCTTTATCTTCGGGTTCATCATAAACAAAGGTGTTGAATACCTCGATTGCCTCGATTCCGGCATTGGTTCGCAAAAGGGCTATTTTTCTTTCGCCCGCTCTGTTTCCGACTCCCACGACGGCAAGGTAGAGCTGAAATTGTTGCTTGAACTCGCGTCCACATTTACCGTCATTTTCAGCGCTTCTGGTGGCCTTACGGAGTCCATCTCGCGTCAGTCCTTTTCTTGACCCGCGACCTGGTACCACGTAATGTTCTGTCTTCTATCTTAAGAAGTCACGCAGGTAACGTGATGCTGCAAGCTTGTGTGTCTTTATTTACTGACTTGCATTCTCGTCTATGTGCAGACACACTTGTTCGTCTGGTAACCATTAATTGCACTCAATCACTTTTTTAAACTTGTTTGTGAAGCTTGTATCAGGCACTTGAATAAGATATTGTAATTAACGTAGACCCACCAAATTTTATATCTATTTCAATTCGACTGTTGTAAAAGCTTTCTTTGAATATAATCTAAACAGTGGCATCCTCACAGGCATTGCCCCCAGAAACAATTTTCCAACGTATACGTTTAGTTTTGTCAATAATCACCACAATCCAGAAGTGTTGGTTGGCAATAATGTCCGAATGATATCCAGCTAATATGGCACAATGTTAGAATTTGGCTTTGCAAGATGGGCAAATTATTCCTGAATTCAAGAAAATGTAGTTCACTGAGTTCAAATATCTAACTGTTTAGAGATTATAAATTAAGCCCTGAGCTAACGCTCGTATTTTGACAGTTTTTTGGCAAATCTTTAAAGCAAACCAAATGAAATAGTAACCATTTATGATAAAAAATAAATAAATAAATAAAAATCCCAAACTAGAATTACGCAGATACCAAATTAAACCATTTTTTTATGGGAAGAATAGGTGCTCTCCAAGACGTAGACAGCTCCAAGACCGCTGCAGTCTTCACCTCCTATTGTCTCCCGAATGCCTCCCTCCACCTCCAGGCTGTGCCAACTCTGATTCTGTCAACTGGGCGAGGGTGTAGAGACAGTAAAACAATTGGGGGAGCTGTGGAGAAGAGCCCAAAATCAGTCGTGCCTCGTGTCCACAACCCCTCCGGCAGAGACGCACACAGAGCTACCTCTCCCGAGTGACCCGTTTCGTGAAATTTTGAAATTTAGTCACGTTCCCAAAACCGAAGAATTTGTAGTCGGTACTGAAATATGATATCCTGATAGTGACGCAGAGTATTCAAAAACTCGCTCTTTAGTATGAAGACGCGCATCGATCAATGTGATTTGTGGCTCGGCGAAAGTAAAAAATTCTTAGCATTTCCGCTGCTCAGGGACAAGGCACGCATGAGAGGCAATGCCGGTAGACATAACAAATATATCATCTTAATGCAAGATGTACTCCTGACTAAATTTAGATGAATGCATCTTGATAAACCAAATCCTGTGTGTGATCACATGTACAATGTAATGTGTCAATTGGTGAATTGAATGGGTGGGGGTTGCTACACCACTCAGACCAGAGCAGGAACAGGGCAGACCCACCGCGGTAGGATGGAGAACCAGGTTTCGGAGCTGCCCTCAGATATTTCAGTTCAGCCACTGGAATGGAGGAGAGCACGACATATGCTCTCTTCGACGGATGTGCACAGTCAAGTTCAGTTCCATCCGGAAATGCCACTCAAATTGCAGTATTCGTTCAGTCAACGGCAGTGACTCAGGCAATCTTGAGAGTCCACAAGGAGGATAGTGTTGTTGCTTACTGGGAGATGCGGAAGGAGCTCACAGAGCGTGGAATAGCTCACCCGAGTATCAAGCACCATTGACAAACTGTTGTCCATCCACCGTCCCGAGAATGCTGGGACCTGCCAGTCCTCGTACGCTGAAGCTCCGCGGGCCCCCTATTGTGGAATGGGGTACCAGCGGGTTGGTGTTCAAAAGTGCGTTAGGAGGCAATGCATGCGTAGTTGGAGGAGTGGGTATGGTGGCGCCCCCTGCGCTGGTGGAGCTCTTTGTGACAGCTATGGCGCTGGACCACAGGATGGCAGATTCCAGGAAGTGGCTCGGTATGGACACCTCATCACCCAGTGACCCCGCAGCAAGAGTACACCCCACTCACAACCCCCGTCTATAACCACCCCTACCTCTGTTACCGCAATCCTGACCTCGTTGACCGGCCGGGTACGGACAGCCAATCTGCTGTGGTGCCGCGTCACCCGAACCTTGCCTAGGAGCAGCAGAAGCGGAACGCGCAGGTGCAATGGGAGCGTCATGCATTAGCTGCCCCACCCCTTTTTTTCATTTTTTTATTTTATAATTTTTTGCCCTCTTGGCCACCTGAACCTGCAAGTACAACAATTTTTAGTAACGCTCCTTAATCCAATCCCACATTTTCCTTTTCTGATGTCGTGCAAAATGATGTAAAAAAAAATGTGTTCTCCTGAGACTGATTAGCATTTTTTCATTGATGGACTGTTTCACATGATGTCCGTAACCGGAAGGACACGCCCTAAGGACGGCCAACTGGAACAGCTGCGGAATGACGACATTATTGGATGGGTCACTGCCGGAAGTCTCACTCCATTCACGTCTCGCCCTGGCCACATAGACCAGGCCTGTCTCCTCCGCTCCCCACCTGAAAGATACAGCAACATCGGCCCCAACGGGCCAGAAATATCTGATGCACGGCACGACCAATCTCACCTGAGGTGTCCCCATTCAGCCGGTGACCGTCATGCTGGTCTGTAGGTCTGGCCTCGGCCTCAAGTAAGGACAGTTCCTGACAAGTAAATTTTGTCCCGCATGTAACTCTGTAATCCCCTCTACGAAGAACCTACCCTTGCGTTAAGTGAGTATTTTTCATAAAAACAGCGCCACCGCCAACTTAACTGAAATTAACCTCAAGTATCACCGCTGTGGTGCCGTATATTATGGAAAAGTCTTAACAATACAACAAAATTCTGCTCTATCCTGGACTGGGTGTGTGTTATCTATTCGTGCACCCAATGTGAATAATAATAAAAACTGCGGAGCACATGAGCAGGCTAAAGCAACAACTATATCTTAATCTGTTTTCATGGAACCTAACTTAGAATATCTTATCAATATCACCCTCCTTGTTGAGGAGAAACTCCGGGATGGGCGTGATGCGGCGCTATTTGAAGCGTTCTCCGACCTTCTGGTCACACCGGTCACATGTCACCTCAAACCTGTGGAGAGAACTGGAGGAGTGGCACTTGCCAGTGAGAAGGGGTAAATTACCTCCCTTCTGAAACGTTCAGTTTTGCATAAATTTTGTGTAATAACGTCAATCAATCATTCACTTGATGCTTGAATTTGATTAGTCCAATCTGTCTCCAATAACAATTTGAAAATCAGTACTTGGGAGTGCAATAGGGATCCAGGTTGATCAGACCTGTCCGCCCATTGCATCCTACGTGCTGTTCGGGGTTACCGGTGCCCTCAATCAGGTTTCTTTCCTGAGGCCCGTCCCTTAAACATTCACTCAAACCACTTAGACATACAAACACTTTTTCTGTCACACTTTCACTCACCAAAAAGATACTTTCCAATTCCACACAGAGACCCCTCCCTTGGCGCTAATTTAGCCAGCATATGCCAAAGTTTACCACTGTACGTTTGTGGATTTTCCCATTCAGTCTCCATGAAATTGTTTCTCCTGTTCCTCCTGGACTCAGCTGACGATCCTGCACCTGTGACGTCAAACAGCTCATAGATGCGGATGTTAGTCTGGTATTTCTGGAATGCTGTCTTGTCCCTTAAAAGTTGTCATGTCAGGGCTGGTGTCGCAAAGTCATAACAGCCCCCTCCTTATTTCACCTGCGTACGCTTCCAATATTACTAGTAATCCATGCGCAATCTACATTCTATACAAAGCATTCCTGAAGTCCAGAAACAATATATCCAGAAACACTGACAAAATTTAACGGTCTAATAATCGGCCACGTCTTTCCACTCTACAATATAACAAATCAGGAGACTTTGAATAAACAGGCTCTCCCCTACCTTTGTTCTGATTGTCCAGGCCTGGAATATTGTAAAGTGTGAAGAACAAGCCGCAAGGACTCCCTCCTTGAGAAAATTACGTCGGGGTCACCAAAATTGTTGGAGTTGAGCCACCGAGAAAATGAGAAATATTTCGTAAATGAACCTGAAAAGCCAAACTTACTCCAATGCGTGTTCGTTTTTTTGTACTCAAGAAGAAAAGGGTAAAATAAAAACTCAACAACTGATTAGAGTTTCGATATTTTAGTTTCTTCAATTTCTGGAGTTCTTAATCTCACGAGAAACTGTACTCGGACGAGCACAATCAAAAAATGGCGCGCTGATCTCAGCCCAACCTCACATTTTATAGGAGGTTTCCTATGTCAAGGGTCATGTAGGTTGAATCGGTCGTACTTGCTCCCTCCCACGTCCACGTTAAACGTCCAAGGCTGACCTTCTCAGGCAGGCGGCAGTCTCTCCGTCTCTCCTGCTCACATTCCCCTGTAATCTCGTCAGTGTACAGATTGTGTGGTGTAAATTTTAACAGATCAGATTATGTTTTTGAGGTGTTCTTGATTGCGTCCCTGTGACGTCCTCCGCTGCCCAACTTGATATGTTTCGATCTTCTATGGCCTATGTGGAAAATGTGTTTAGTCGTATTTGTCCATGAAGTGCGATCTGGTTTGTCATCAGTTTGACCTGAGCAGACTGAATCTGTTTGTTCTGAATGAGAGTGTGGGTCATAAATTTCTATGTGTGCAAGTCTGAGGTCTTACATTGAAACTAAGTCATATAAATTTAGCATATGAATGCATCAGTAAACACCATGACTACAATCCCAGTCAATATTATCGATGCACTGTACTTCTACTTTCATTTGATATATGCTTTTTGTTTAATCAATGTTGAACATATTCAGTAAATGTGAACCTGCTAAATTAAATAATTGACCTTCTGTCCCGTAAGTGTTTAAAATAATGCCAGCAATCGTAATACAATCATTCACTATTAATTACATAACGCCTACAATAAAGCATAACTTTAACTCTTGATGAAAGTAAAGTTTAATTTAGGCTATTAAGTAACGCAGTGGTGGGCCTTCAAGGCCTTCTCGGCTGGCCAAACAATCAATAAAAAAAATGATCATAATCTTCACATTGATGTCATATTATAGCTGAGCGTTGTATTTTTAGGTGAGAGTTTTGAATCCAATCAGAATTCCGCTAGCTCGTGTTGCTGGGCAGGTTTCACAAAACCAGGAGCGCGCATTATGCATTCCGAGGCCTTAAGACGCAATTGTGCGAGCATCTCTTCTGTCGAAGTCAATGAGCTTTCATATTTGTTCGACGGTTGCGATAGCCAATCAGATCACGAGTTGGTTACAGTGAGCCTTTTCGCTGGCCTTATGCTGAGGGTGATGAACGCGTTTTGTGATTGGATACTCACTCGTGAGGGGGCGGCGCTATGCCGAATCAACACACCAAAAAGTCGGAACTGGCGACCGTTCGAAAATCTGAAATATATTCTTGCTTTTTTTTAAACCACAATGGCCGAAGGAGGGAAAAGTGTGGATTTAATTGCAGATACACTTGCAAGGACATTTTCAAGTCGGACCTTTCAAGAGAAGCTATATCGTCCAACACTCACTCAGTGGTGCGTAAGTGTGTTTCTGGATATTATTTGTCCAGCCGTGGTGTCATAAATGATGGTATTTTGATGTGGATTCATTCAAGTAGGACGAAGTAGGACTTCTTTGAAGGCACAGGTGTGAAATGCACTGAAGTAACTTTAAAAGTAAAAGTAAAAAAAAAATACGATTGTTTAAGAATGTGCAAGAAAGAACTCAATCTGATCGAAATGTTGTGCTTTGACAAATGTTGCAAATAATGATATTTTCCAGGAGGTATTTATTTCTTTGTTGTTTATTCATTCAATTCTATACTTTTTTCAATATTTGAGTATTATTTTTCTTTCAATATGTAGTATATTTTGTCTTTGAAGTGTGGGTCCTTGCTGCCTTCAGGAGAGGCAGCCGAGCAAGGCTGGATTGGTGATGGAAAAGAACTGGTTCAAAAAAGATTTTATTCTCGTCACATGCTGATGTCAAAAGAAGTCTCCCCAAAAACGTGCGAGCCCCCTCTCAGACATTCCCTTCTTATAGGGAATGCCCAAATAGGACATGAATATCTAATTTTCCCTTGTTGCATATGCAATTCCCATCCCGCTAGTCTTCGGGATTTCCCTCCAAAAGTCCCCCAGAGGGAGAGCAGATGCGTCTCCCCGTTGATACGACCAGTCTACTCGTGACCACCTTAAATTACTTCCATACCCTGGAAGGTCACTGACCTGGCGAGAGAATTGCCCCCACCATAAACAATGCTCAGGCCTATTTTCTCTCAGGGCAGTATCTGGTTACATCGGAACTTCAGAACCAAGACTGGTCACTTCTGTGAGCTCCAGTCCCTTCATAGTTTCATAAAGAGAATTACTTCCCAGATCTAAATTAGGCGATTTAAAAATACACAACTTTTTTTATTCATTTCAATGTATATTTAAGCTTGCTGATGTAATACTACAATATTTATTCAATTATTTTAATGTGTGAAATTATATAAATATTAATTTAAACCTTTTTATTTCACACTTGAATATTTCTTAACATATTTGTTCATTTGAATATGTATGCAATTTAAATTATTCCATCCATCCAGCCATTTTCTACCGCTCATCCGGGGTCGGGTTATTGAATTAATTTTTTAGTATTTTTTTATAATTCAATATTTATTTCAAGATCAGGACTCTTCTCAATGAGTTCAATATTTATAAAATGTTTCTATATTTGTTATTAATTGAATTAAGTCTGTATGTGATTTCCAATTTTACATTTTAATATTTCCCTATTTCACTATATAAATAATCCAATCTATAAAAAATATAATAAAGCATGAAAAAAAATATTTGGTATATTTTTCCGAAGTGAGATTCTGCTTAGCAACAAATGCCAAACGCTTGATGGAGCTCAACCTAGAAAGTGTATTTAGCCAGTCAGAAATTTATTCAGAAAGCGAAATATTAAATGTATGTGAGGGGATATTTGAAGAGTTTGAGTTATGTTCAATGGACCATACATACCCGAGCCAGCCAAACACAGCAAGAAAACCAGCGCTGACTCCAGTCGCCATCAAGTTGCCAACTCCTGACATTCCAAAACCTTTGAGAGAAACTGAGACTATTTGCGTTTCTCTTTCTTGTTCTTTTTATAATTCAACTTCTAGTTACGTTTTTCACCTTTTCACAGAGCAATGAAGGCCAGTTGAGCAAGTGGAACAAGTGATTTTATTGATGATTGTGGAAGGCAGCAATTTCATAAGCACAGTTTCTTCTCACACCTTTTCCATTAAGTACGTTTAAAAAGACAACTGAAAAGCATAATGTTAACAAATGTTCCAGGCAAAGGCAATTAATTTCATTAATAATGTTTGATATGAAAACAAAAAAAAGATCATCATCACTCAGGGACAACGGATGCAAATTAGCCATTGGCTATAATTTGGCATATTTACAGGAAACTGTTTGATTAATATGCATTGTCCCTGTATACTTTCAAAAATAAAAACAAATACAAATACAAATACTCAGACACAATGGTTCTTCTGGCACGGATCACACGCTTAATGTCAATAAAAAAGCTTTGCAAAATTGAATTTATCATATTTTATTCAAAATCTAAATTTACATCTTACCACAAAGAGTCAGTTCCTTCAGTTATTTGTTTTCTTTTTTTTAAGCTTCAAGGATCGCTGCTTTTCTCACCAGCACAATTGTGACTCTCCGCATGCTGTTTAGTGGAGAATTTTTTAGCACAAACACTGCAACTGAATGGCTTTTCTCCATTGTGTGTTCTTGTGTGGCGTCGTAAATGCGACTTTTGAGAGAACCTCTTGGCACAAACTGAGCAGGAAAAAGGTTTTTCTCCACTATGTGTTCTTGTGTGTTTTGTGAAATTTGACTTATCAGAGAAACTTTTGCCACAAACTAAGCAGGAAAAAGGTTTT